>NC_143555.1:138928103-139080517 GCF_054136105.1 Typopeltis vanoorti
CGCTCTTCCATTTGCTGTCACCGAGTGACATCACCTCCTTGCTGTACGTACATCGCGTTTTTTGAGGAACGCGAATTTATTGCACCTTTTCACGAATGGCTACTCATCACTCGTTATGTCATCTTTGGTGGTCAAACTGCAACCTTTGAACTTTTGTTTGCACGATGATACATGAGCTTTATACATGGAATATTTTAACATTGATGTTTTTGAGAAATTAAGATTCCATCTATTTTAGACAATAACCTTAAACATAGTACAATTTAATATTTATTTCCTCCTTCGATTTCATTTTAATTTAAGATTCAACCTCTTCTTTTATATTTTAATACCTTTTTAAGCAAAGTTAATTTCTGCATTTCACATAGTATGTCTGTTTTGCCAAGAGTACAAGTGTGCTTTTGCTTGATATTGTTCTTGTTAAATCTTGAATGGAGCAGTTCTATTCTTGATAGAGCCATCATTCAAGATCTAACAAGTTGTTTTTGTATTTGTTAGTTGAGTGTTATGCATGGGATTCATTTAGGGTTAGTTTGAGCACGAAGCTTGTAATGATGCATATTGTAGGATGTTATGTACATTATAATGGTTATTTTGTGTATGTTATGACATGAAAAGTAATGCTTGTTGCAAGGGAAAACTCAAGTCATGTTTCTGACCAATTTTTAGGAATGATACCTTAATTCTACACAATATGCATAGAATGATTTTTATAACTACTTCTCAAACATTAATTCAAATGCATTACCATTATCATATCAACATAATTTCCTGATATGTACCCTCAAGGGGTGTTCAGGTTATTATGACAACACTACATGATTAGCTTTACATTATTATTATTAATCTTCTATCAACAATTTCCCCCCCTGTTTAGTTTATTACTTGTCAGCACTCCAATATTGTCATATCTAACATTTCATTCTTCTAAGGCACTTCTGAGAAAATCTAGCTACCTAGACCTTGGTTTCCCTGTGAGTCTTTTTCCTGGCATCTTGGCATCCAACACCTGTTCTGCTAATCTTTAAGTGACCATACCACCTTAAATTAGCCCTGCCCACACATTCTTGAATGCAAACAATGTCAAGTTCCTTCCTAATGTCTTCATTTTTAATATGATTCTGCCATTGATGCCATCTGTTCAGGTCCCTAATTTTTCTAAGAACTCTCATATTTGTGGTCTCCAATCTTTGACCAAGTGCTTTATTTCTAACCCAACTCACTGATCCATAACTTAAAAATGGTTTAAACACTGTCTTATATACCGTTAGTTTAGTTTAGTCAATATCAAGACTCCTTGGAGGTGTCACAAATAATAATAATAATAAACCTGTTTGACTGATTCCCCACTATACTACCTTTGCTTATTCTGTTGTCTATTTCCTTCGCAAAAAACTGTGCCTAAATATCTGAAATATTTTATTTATTCTATAAGTTCAGAATGCAGCTGAAGTTTTCTACATTCCTCCCTATTTTCATAGTTTTGGTCTTTTTATTGCTGATTTTCATGCCAAACTTCTTACAGCTGTTATTCAATTTAGTTAGGATTTATATGTTTAGGAGTAAAACATCATTTGCATAAAGCAAAGAGCAAATTTTGCTATATCCAATTCTAATATCAGGGTTAATGCCACTTTCATGTGATCCATATAGATGATGAATAAAAGTGGAGATAATTTTCATCCTTGTTCTACACCTGATTTTATATCAAACTATCTTCCTGTATTTCCTTTCATTCTAACTGCTGACTAACAACTTAAATACAGACTATGTATTGCCCTGTATAATGTTCCATTCACCCCATATAATTGAAGTGTTTTGAGAAGCTTCTCTGGGCACCTGTTGTATGCTTTTTGCAGATGTACAAAACTTAAATACAGATTCTTGTCATATTCCCATGATTTCTCAACTACTTCTGTTTGCCCTGAACCCAGCTTGTTCTTCTCCAAGTTTCTCTTTCACAATCTTTCTCAACCTATTTTCAAGTATGCTTGCATAAATCTTACCTGGAACACTTAGTAGAGAAATTCCTCTGTAATTTTCACACTGTTTTATTCCCTTTTTTCTATATGAGTACCATGAGAGTTCTATTCCAATCATCGGAAATTCGACCTTCTGACAGGTCCTCTGAATTATGCAGTGTAGCTGTTGCTAAAGTTTTCTTCCTCCATATTTGAGAATTTCTGGTCTTATATACTTCAGTTTTCACATTACCGTTATCATCTTTGATTCCTTTTACGGTACTCTTTCCTCCATTTCTAAGCTTTTTCAATAGGTTCCAGAACATTTTGCCACCTTCCGGATATCTACCTTCTATAATCTTACTGAAATCTTCCCATGATTTTTGTTTAGCTACTTTCACACATAGCTTAGCTCTCTTATATTTACTCTGTATTCTTTTAGGTCATCTGCTGACTTATTTGGGTCAACTTTCAGTGTGCTTTTTTCTTTTCTAGGACTGCTTCTTTAACTTCTTGTGTCCACCATGGTGTTCTCATTTTTCTTCAAATCAATCAATCAATGTTTTCTTCAGAGTTTGCCATTGCGACTACAAGGTTTGGTTCTTGTTTTCAAACTATTTTGTTCTTTCTTCAGCAATGTTTGTATAGTTGAGCCTACAGTTTACCTGTAAAAGCTGCTCAACTTTAGTTCTTTTTAAAAAATTTTTACATACTCTTCAATGTGCTATTCAGTTTTATCCTACTTAAAACTAAGTGATGGTCACTTTCAATTTCAAATCCTCTGTACACTCTTGTATCCTGAAGTAGCATGAACATATCACTATCAACCATAACAGTTAATGAGGCTTTTCTTATTTCTTGTGTCTGCTCTCCACACGAACTTGTGCACATTTTTATGTTGGAACATGATGTTAGTAATGACTAGTCGATATGCTGAGTAGAAATCCAGCAAATACCATTATTATTAGCCTTACCCTTTTCTCTAAATTTTCCCAAAACATTTCTATATGTCTGTTGGAATTCATTTCCTACTCTGCTTTAGAATTCCAAAAAGTATTACTTTTTCCCTTTTCTTTATATTAGCTGCCTGCTGTAATGACTCAAAAATTCATTTTCTTCAAATTGCTTGGATGCAAAAACAAATTTTATCTTATTTAAGACAGTATATATACTATATTATAGGACATAAAGCATACTCTTTAGTAAGGGGAATGATTGCAAAAAAACTAGGTTTATTTTTTGTTGGTTTATAATCAACATATACTAATTTCTTATTTGTTTTATGATATGAAACTTATATGTTTATTTTCCTAATGAAATTTGTGGATGGTCATAAAACATTTTCTCTTTGACCAGATAGATACTCAAAAGCAAATCCCAAAGGAGACTTCATTTTTATGATTTACCTATAATCCTCAAAAACAGCAGCAGAGAAAGGAGGGCAGTTTTTTTGAATGAACTGAATTAAATGGTAGCACATCATTGATTTCAGTTCTTTTCTCGTCATTAATACATATGTTACAGTCAATTTTCACCATAGTGATATAAATCAATCAACATTAACATACTGATTTATATCAATTATGCTGCTCATAAATCCCTCTATTTATTCTTTCATATGATATTTTACAATAACGGCAGGGTTTAATATTTTACTTTTATACTCTCATATATATAAGTCGTTTCTGCAGCATGCATTTTTCTAAAGATATTACCCTGGTCGTGTTCATCAAAGCAAACAGCATTAATTTCTTTATTTTACATATGATGAAACATTATTCAATCACAGTTCATCTCTAAAGAAGAAATTTTACTTCCTCTTTGTTCATCTCCTCTATTGTTCTCTTTGAAATAACTGCCTTTCATATTTATTTGAATAAGCAAAAGTAAAATTTCACAATTATTCAAGTCTAATGTTAATCGAGTTATTCTTTCTTCCCAACCTTACACACACACACACAAAAAAAAAATCTCTCCACAAATATACTAGCAATTTTTTTTTTCCAGTACCAAGCATACTATACTTGACAAGAAATTATATTCCTATTTCACCAAGTGTAAGTAAACAAAATGTGCACATAAAGTATCTTTGTAACTAGTCTGCTTGTGCACAGAGGCTTTTGATTTCACATCAATTGCCTCAATATTCCACAATGCAAAAAAAAAAAAAAAAAATATTATGGGAGTGTCGATAACTAGACTGATTTCAACCTTTACTAAGCTCAGTAGGAGCTAAATTCAGGAAAACACTGTGGTTAAATCAATAGGCTAAAAAACACTCATGTAATTATCATTAAAAATAAAGACAAAATAAAAAGAAGAAAAATTTTAAAAAAATGAATACTCAGCAATAATATGTAAATACAGAGTTTTTATCACTTCTGGAAAAGAATGTCTTCTCAAAGTACCTCTCATATAATATAATGATAATGTTACTCATCTTTTCTCTGTATAAATTATACTGCATAAATCTTCATTCTTTAATCTTAAGACTATCATAAACAGGTGTTCTCTCTATGAAGCTCAGCACACAATGTGATAACATCAGTTATATAAAATGCGACATATTATTAATATGTTGGAAGTTTTTCCCCACTTGGTTAGACTATAATAAATTTAGTTTAATCTTTTATCCAAGTGTAAGCAAACAAAGTTTGCACCTGCTGGTTTCCCACTGACGAAACCTCAATAAAGGTCGAAACTGGTCTGGGTAATGGCCCTTCCCTTAATGCATAGCATTATACATGTCCGCAAGGAGATGTGGTTTGCATTATGGGATATAATGCAAACCACATATACAAAGTCCGCGCGGTTAGCCTAGTGGCTTTGCGCTTTGCAACCATGTGCCCTGGGGAAGGAGTGTCCTAGGTTCGATTCCTGTCGGAGACGTGAGGAGCTGAAGGATCTTCCTCAGTCATAGCCAAGTTAGCCGGTCTTGGGTGCGGGCAGTAGGGTTTTTTCCGCCAGTTTATCTGGTGCTTTTCATCCCGCAAGCAGGCAAACCGGCCCCTTGAACACACAGGGATACAGCCAAGAATACCTTGAGGCATAGGAGTGACCATTCTATCCTCGTATTTCGGTTACGAAATCCAAGCATGCTTGGAAGGTTGTGGGCCTTAAAGGCCTGTTAAAGCCATTGGGATAGATTATGGGATATACTAAGACAAGCAGTGATGAGAGCTTGGTCCACCTTTACCACGAGTTGCCTCAGTCCTGAAGATACTTCAGGCACAAACTTTGTTTGCTTACACTTGGATAAAGGATTAAATTAAATTCATTATATTACTAATATGTAATAGCAAAAGTTTATTACTGTTTCTTAATTAATATTTTCTAGTAAATTTTAATAATTTTATTGATTCCACAGGATTTCATTTAATAATTAAATCACCACATCAGAATATAAAAAGACTTAACTGGAATTATAGAAATTATTACGTCTTTCACTCATTGGATCAAATTTATTAGTCATGGAGAGAATTACTGGGGAAAAAAAATAAAAATGGTTCCTTGAGTTGATGAGCAGTGGGAGGTTGGAATATGATGGTAGAATGGACTGACTGTAATTGATAATTCAAATTCGTTTAATGCCAGGCCCAGACATAATACATAGATTTTAAGATAAATATGCTATTTAAACAATTTGAAAACTGTTTATATATATATATATCTATCTCCTTTACTAACATAATGCATACCTGTAGGCACAGTTGTTAACCATGCTCTCCATTCTGATAATGTATGGTTAGTATAATAGAGTTGGAATGTATATTCTGTTCCAGGAAGAACATCAGAAATTGGCACAAAATCAACAGAGTCCATAGGAAAAAATGTAAAATTTGGTGCAGGGTTTCCATGAGGAGGGTGGTAATCAAGACGAAAAGTACCACCTGTGGCAGTTGCTATGACTTCTAGAGGCAACCTCAACTTTAAATCTCCAGCCCATACCTGCAAAACATGGTTGAGAATTTAATGAATGCTAAATATTATACATCATCATCAAATTCCTGACATGTACCCTCAAGGGATGTACAGGATATGATAATACTACATGAAAAATTTACATCATTACTAATCAATATTATACACAAGATATAAAGACTGTAATTAAATAAAATTTACAAAAAACAAATTAGAATAACTTAAATGACACTAAACTTCTAATGAACAATTCCATTGAAGTTCATTGGGATCACTAGTCACTCCAAAGTAAAAAAAATTGACATGTATAGTAATTATAAAACACTATGTAATTATAGTGCAGAAAAGTTTTTGCATGATTATTTTTCTTTCCCAAAGTATAATTGAGTACTCAGTGAGATCCTTAGACTATATTACTCACTGAAATTTAAGTGAGCTCATCTCAGTACTTTCTGAGATGAGCTCACTCATCTCAGAAAGTACTGAGATGAGCAAGTACAGATGTAATGTTGTGTAAATGATTGCAAAAATGTGGTTTAGTATTACAATTATACAACTTAATTGTCACCCCTTCAACATACTTCCCTCCTCTATCTATATACTGTTGTGTACAAATTTTCCATTGTTGGAAGCAGTGCTGCAAGTCATTAGGTGTTATCTGCTTCAGTAGAGCTGCCATTTTCTCCTTTACCCTATTCCACTGACATCATGGAACGGCTGACAGCAAAGTCGAATTTGCAGGAGATCATCATCACACGTGATGAGACGTGGATTTTCCAGTACGATTCAGAAACAAAGAGACAATCAATGCACTGGATACTGGAACTCCCACGTCACTGAGAATGAAAAAAGCAAGAATGAGCAGGTCAAAACTGAAGGCAATGCTGATCGTTTTTTTTTTATATATCAATGGTATGGTAATGGTTGAATGTGTACCAAAGACAGTTAACCAACATTATTACCCTTCAGGTTCGGCCAAGCTGAGAGAACGAGTGAGGAAGAAAAGACCTGATCTGTGGAAGAACCATTGGCACACCCAGGGAGGGGACCCTGGCCCCCTCCAAAAGAAAAAGGGAAAAAATACTAGAAAAATTTCCAAAAATCTTTTCCTAATTAAAATTCTTTTTTTTTTTTTTTTTTTTTTTTAAATTTATGTATGTTGTGTCTTCTATTTCTATGCTGCTTATGAATTAGCGGTCACATAATTTGGGAATACCCTATAGCTCTCGAGAATCCTGGCTGCTGTGAACGCAAGGAAAACGAAGTATTGCTCGGGCGCTACTTGTTTGTCCGAGCCGGGCCAGAGAAGATCACGGGTATCATGTATTGGCGATCCCCGCAGATGCTCAGTCATAGCTCGTATGCAATGCATAGTGTGTATTCTGAAATAGTCCACTCAACTCACCACCCCACCCAAGATTAAATCTTCAGTGCTCAACCCCCTCCAAGATTAAATCCTGAGTGCGCCACTGGGAAGAACAATGCTTGGATTCTCCATCAGGACAATACTCCAGCCCACTGTCTATAAAACAGTATCTGGCTGATAAGAAGATCCTGGTGTTGGACCATCCACCTCACTTGTCGGACTTAGTGCCATGCGAATTTTACCTTTTCCAAAGTTGAAATCCACATTGAAGGGCACCCATTTTCAGTCAGTGGATGAGGTAAAGGAGAAAATGGCAGTGCTACTGAAGCAGATAACACCTGATGACTTGCAGCACTGCTTCCAACAATGGAAAATTCGTATGCAAAGGTGTACAGATAGAGGAGGGGAGAGTATAAATAAAATAGGAGTTAAAAGGATTAGTAGTGTAATTAAACAGCAGTTGCAAGAAACAAAAACTCTTTAGAGGGGATATAAAAAGAAATATAAAGATTAATCTCATGAGCATTAAGTTAGTTCTTTCACTGTGGCAAGTAAAAGTAAGAATGATTATGGAAGAATAACATTAATAAAGAGAGCATACAAAGAATATTAAAGAGAGACATTCTGTAGCTTGATGGGTAATGATGATGCCATCTGGTTGGAAAGACCTTAGTTCAGAGGCGTAACTGGGGGGTCCACCCAGGGGGCACCTTTTTTGGGGGGGGGGGTTTCATGTGAAACACAATTTTATTTGTCGACGATTCTTTTATTCATGTTAAATTAGCAATTTTTACTACTTAATAATTAGTTTTTAACAACTATACTTACAACTAAAATAAAAAAAATATAAATAACAAAATCATTACATTTCCCTATCATACTATAATTCAAATTCTTAAAAATAAAGCAATAAAACACATGGTAAGAATTGCTTTATTAGTTATTACTTATACCGTGGTAGCTGCATCTCAGCAGCAGGCACCGCATAGTCAAAGAGTCAATACACATTCGTGAAAACATTTTTTCTTCTTCTTCTAATTTTGCATATAACTGAGGCCATTGACAGGGTTTTAGGGTCCCAGTAATAATATTTCTGCAGTTCCCTATTATATTAGGGTTTTTGCTTAACCCATTTGATGCATGCATAAATATTACCAAGCACGATTCCATTTTTACCCTAAAAAAATGCTAAAATACCTGATTCATCGTATTTTTTTTAACCTGTTACACATATCATTTAGGTTGTCATCGAAACCATTGAAACATATTTATTGTATTCTTTATCTATGGTTAGTCTAGAGCAGGGGTGGGCAACCCTTGGCATGCAATACCCAGGGCTCACTTTAAAAAATAATTAAATAAATAAATACATTTCAAACATCTTTGCTGACTTGTATATTTTAACTTAATATAATACAATTTTATTAAGTACAGCGATACCAAATAAAAATGCAATAAAGAAGCAAACCCTACCAACCTGTTTTAGTAATAATAAGTAATAAGATAATAAGAAACAAAAATCCTATTTACAAGCCATCTATCTCTGCAATATACTGATGTACAAGTTTCATCCAGTTCAGTTGTAGCATCATTCATCAGGCAGCCAGACATCACATGACTCCTTTACCATCATTTGATATATCTTTTTGTGTTTCATAAAGAACGTACACATTTTCTAAAGTGCGTATATATGTGGATTTGGATTTTATTAAATTGTAAGTCATTAAAATACGGATTGGAAGTATTTTATTATTGGTCTACAACTCTCAATCTCCACCACTCAATCTACCAACTACAGCAAACTGCAACTACCATCATCATCATCTACACCAATGCCATCTACTGCCTTTTCATAATCACGAACTTCCATGCCCATGGCGGGATTCGAACTTGCAGCCTTTTGGCTTGAGAGCAGATACGCATAATCACCTATTCATCCCACTCATCTGCAGCTCATATAGTATTTTTAGTATTTTTGTCTGTTAGTTGCATGTGTTCTCTAGCCAATTTGCCTGTATATGAAATGAAAAACTCAAGCTTCCAGGAGAAAACATCCTGCTGTCCCTGTATAAGATTGGCTAAACTTGCCTCCAGTTAAAAAAGCAAATATAAAAATTCCCCTCGTCATGACAAGAATCAAAGGATGCATTGTCCTCATTCTTCTGACTGCACCAAAAGCACCCATATAGATATTGAAATAACTGATTATTTTGCTTGAACTCAATCACACAGATTTAAATGTTACAGCATTAATTTGGGTTTATTTTATTCACAGTATATAAATGAAAAGAAGAAAAGGTTTAGCATTTAGTTTTTAGTATAATCCTTCTTCTTTTAAGATTTAAGCTATAAGCCTGTTCATCTATTCGGGATCTAAGGTATTATACTTGCCTTCAGTTTCTAAACCTTTCTATTCTAACTCTTTCTCCATTAAATTTATATTTATTTCTCATAGTAGTCTTCCAGCTTCCATTCATTGTATTTATGTATTCCTTCCAACTGTTTTTATGCTATTTATTGCATGTATTTGTAATTCGTTTCTTATTATTCAATCAGTTCTTGTACCTCCTATTATATAGTTCCTAAGATATTAGTATGGCAGAGTTCAGCTATAGTTCAATGGCAATGTTGAAAGCCACTTTAGAGTCTCCTTTGACACTTCATGTATATCCTGCAAGTCACCATGGAAACAGCAAAGGGGACAGTCACTGATGATATAGTTGATAGTTTATAGGATATGGGTGCAGTCACACTATTTGCCATATTTCATTTATGTAAGTGCCCTGGTTCACCTTGATTCTGTTGATATAGTACACCCACAGATTCGAGACCCTTCGACACTTCTGCACATGTCAACAGGAGAATCCATTCCGATAATAGGGTAATCAATCCGTATTGTGGGATGAGTTGTTTATCATTACACGTTGGAAAATTTACTTCTCTTTTATGATCATTGTAGTTAACTATGTTGCTTGTATAACAGTTGGAAAATTTTACCTATAAAGCACGTGATTTCGCGTGTTGGTGACCAATTCGTACATCCTTCATTTCTTTCTCCCCTTCAGCATGAATCGACTATTCTTGGCACAAAGCCAAGCAAAGATCTCTAAAGCGTGGGCGTACTATAGTTGTCCATAATCTTCTAGGAAGGATGAAGCTGGGCCGGCAGCAGCAGGCATCTTTCACAAGAGAGCCATTTGTTGGCAAGTTCATAGTCCATTGTTGGTTCCACATGCTGTGATTTGAAGGTACTAGGCCAGAAAAGCTCTGGTTATGTCCCAAAATGGGTAACCTGACTTCAGCCAGGTCCTAGGGAGGATTTATAAGAGTTGAATGAAGAAGCAATAGGCAGTTTATTATTATTATTATGTGACACCTCCAAGAGAGGGTCACTCTACAACTCTCAATCTCCACCACTCGATCTACCAACTACAGTGAACTGCAACTATCATCATCTACACCAATACCATCTACTTCCCACCACCACTAGTGTTTTCACAATCACGAACATCCAAGCCCACGGCAGGATTCGAACGCACAGCCTTTTGGCTTGAGAGCGGATACGCTAATCACTTGGTCAACCAAGTCGGCAAATGAGTTGTGATTTTCTCCAGTTTTTTTTAGTGAGGCCTGTCTTATATTTGGTGGGGCTATGTTGGAAAGCACTGGTAGCCACAGCAGAGGGATAGATTTCAAAGTGTCTATAATGATGTTGAGTTGGGAGTCAATGTTTGTGTGAACATGTCTTTCCTAGACTGGTGCACAGTACTCTGTAGCAAAATAAACAAGGACCGGGCCCAAGATCTTAAGCACCTCAACCCTGAGAAAGTTCGTTTCAGCTGCTTGTATTCTTTTTTTTTCCTCTCTCTCTTTATCCAACTTTCTGAACAATAAGATATTCTTTATACTGCAGCAAACTTTTAAAATATAAATTTCCTTTCTGTTGTTCATCTTATTGTTCTATAGACCACATAAAACTATAAATTATTGTCTATATCATGATCGATATGAAAAGTTATATCACATTATGATAATGAACATGTTTTACTAGTTTTTGGTCACTACTTCACAAATGGAAAATGAACTGAAATTAGTGTTAATTTGTATGGGATTATCTCAGAATGCCAGTTTTTGTGTTAATTTTAAATTGCATATGCACTTAGTTGACATAAATTCCTATTATTGCTATTATGTATTGATTTCAAGAATTTCTGAGGAAATATGATTTAGTTACTCATATTCCCATTAATATCATTAGGAAGAGACAGTTGAGCATAAATGCTCAACTGTCTCTTCCTGGTGTATACCAAGTTCCACATGACTGCTAGCTTTCCTACTTTGGACAAACCAGAGACGTTCAATAGAAAAAAGAATACAGGAACATCAATGTTATATTCTTCACAACAAATCCAATAAGTCTGGATTAGAGCAACACGGAATAGAGGCTGACCACAACATTCTCTGGTCTAAAACTCGCCTTCTACACATATATAGATATAAATTCAAATGCCCATTTAAAGAGAATGCTGAGGCCTTTACTTCACTGCCCTAACTTGAATCGGAATGATTTCCTATCCTTATCAAAAATATGGGAAAGTTTGATTCGAATAACACATTCATTTTTTTTTAATTAAGACCATAATGATATTTACAAAGACAGAAGTTCCTAAGAAACCATCTAGATACTACATCTATCTAATGATCTGTTTAGTATATTATAAATTAAGTTTTTGTATGATAATATAAATTATATAATTATTTATGCAATTTATTTTACACTTTCATGATTAACCTTTTCTTCAGTGAAAGCATAACGCTATTAGTGATTGAACATCCCGCGGCTCGTACTAGTTTGAATAAATCAATTGTTTGCAAAAAAACTGTTCTTTAAGCCACTGATGATAATTTGTTAATTTCGAACTGAAATATTTGACAGTATATTTAATAAATAATACTTTTCCTTGTGTTTACGTGTAATAATTTATAGAGACTAGATCAAACTTGGCTTTTCGCTCAGGAGTCTAACGTTATGGAATCTGAAATGTACTTTGCAAATCTTTTAGATAACCTCAATTATTTTATTACATCCTGTCTACTGAGCAGTTAAAAAAAAGGATTTTACATAATTTATAAATACCAAGTCGGTCCGTAAATTGAATTCCCATTCCTTCCCCTCCCCCATGATTTGTTTAAGTGTGTAAAAATCTAGCTTGTTCCTTTAATAACAAATTATCAGCAATATTCATGAGATTTTTTTGTTTATTTAAAATCTTACTATATAATTTCTTGCAGTAATCAATAAAGTAATACCGTGTAAATTGCAAACTATTCTTAAACACCGATATTATTTTAGTCGTTTTAACAATTTTACTTTCAAGAGGGTTACTATATTGGATTAAATTATTTTGGATCTTGAAGTCTTAGATGTATTGAACGTTACCGATGCAGTGGCGTTCCCATACTGCAAAATTCGGCAATATTATGGAGTCAGTGGGTTTTCGAAGAGCCCAATGAAAAATTTTGGTAGTCCAACGAGAGCTTATTTGCGGGTGGAGATAAAAACACTTTTCTTGGCAAACTTTGACAACCAATTGTTGTCAAATTTTTTACAACATATACATCTTGTTATGCCTTTGTCTTGGAAGAGGAAGTACATTCTCCTACAGAAATGTTCTTTGATTCTTCTACGGCTTATCCAGTAGTTTCGAGTTTTTGATAGTTTCGTGACATTGCAAGAGATTAATATTTGCGACTGTAAAAGTCTCTACCAGATGAAGACTTGTTAGTTGACTTGAAACCGCTCTGAAAAATAGCCTCTTAACTAAATCATTCAATGTAGATCCGATTGATATATTATGTAAAACACATACACTGAGGTGAAGAAGAGAAAAGGGGCAGGTTAGTGTAGGACAAAAAGTTCTTTATGTTTGCAAGTGGGGCGTACCAGTAACACAGGTAAGGATTCTGATTTAAATAACAAGTACGTTCGATTTCTACTGACTTACCACGTTCCCTATCTCTCGCGAAATCATGTCTTTTAGAAAGAAATAGTACAGATCGTGTAAACTGTGAATGAACATTTTATTAGTAACATTTTCTTAAAGAATTGTTTACTATTAAATTGGTTTTCCTGTATTGTTTTTTTCAGCCCAATGCATTGCAAGTTTTATCCATTTCGGAATACTTGCAGCTTGAATTGCTCAGTATTTTTAGATATTTATATAGCTCTCATCGCATAAAATGAAATTAAGCTATATTAAGATTACTGTACAATTTTAAAGTATTTTAATTATTCTTCAAAAAAGGGAAACTTGAGAGCGAAATCTGTCACTTCCACTTTTTAAATGATAGGCCAAAAAGGGAAGGGAGAGGAAAAAAACTAGTCATGCCAGGTGAAGGACGTTATCATTGCCTGAAATTGTGTTCTATATCACGCCTAATGTTGAAGTCTGACCACATATCTGGTCTAACTGGTTTAGCAAAAAGCACAACACATACTTGACAACTGTTTAAGTAAATGACGTAAAGCTTTATCATTTGAGTTATGTTTCCCTGCACAAAACTCAGCAGGGTGAAACCTATTACGGAAGCTGTAAATCGTTTTCTTAAAAAAAAAATAAAAAGTGAATATTCTTATTCATAAATAAGAAATTTATATGATTAAACTTCGAAGAATGTAAGTCAACTTCCTTTTTAAATTACCCAAAAAGAAATTCTATCAGGCTTGCTTTAAACGCGTACAGTGATTTGTTTGAAATCACCTTGTGTTACAGAAGATATTTTCAACTGAAACATTTTGAAATACAATAAACCTTCACGTATTTCTTGACTATAAATTGTTATTACGCCTTCTGGCGACAGCAACTGGTATGAATGCCAAAATGTACATCGAGATTGTTGATTCTTACTTACGTCTGTCGAGATATTTAAGTCATAATACACTTAAAAATATATATATATAAATTATTAACTACAAAAGAAAGAATTTTTAATCAATAAAATGACTGCAGTTTATTAAATAGTGCTTCAAATACTCAAAAAAAAAAGGGGGGGGACCTTAAACAGTACTGCTTGTTAAAAAAATTCTAATCGGTTGCATTTTCACTGCGAAAATAAAATTGATGTACGTATAAGAACACTCAGATTTTCTTCCAACCAATTGTGTTACTTGCGATTATTTTTGACTTTGTTTAAACTTACAAAAATATGTCTTAATTTCTTGTAATAAATTAAGAAATCAAATCTCTTGATAAAAACAGATCCGAGTTTCAATGGCCTCATTACATTAATAATAACAATAATAATAAAAAAAAATAAGTGGATTTGTCGCTATCCGACGACAAGGTCGTTGAAAAACGTGCCAGTGTCCTTTTCTATGCTCTAATTCGTAGAAAGTGGTGTTTTATTGCCCATGCGTGAAGTCAATTTGAGTCATTCAAGCGGATATGTGCTTCATTCTTAAAATACAAGAAAATGGTGATAACCAAACTGATATAAAAGGAAGCAAGTGTTTAAAAATAAATCAATGACAAGAACATGCTTGGAAAATTTTATGTATAAGGGAAAGACGTCAGTAATATTAATTGACTAAATATTTACACATATTCAAAAGAACTATGAGAAACAAGCAGTAATTATATATATATTTGAAAGATTTCGTATTTTGTAACTGTTATTTGTTAATATTTTTTGTAATATACTTATTGCACTCATTTGGTGATTAATCTAATTTTGCAAATACAACGCAATATTGTCAGTGGCAGTTTAACATAGTTATATCTACCTCCCCTATTATAACAGAAAGTCACATGAATCCCTAAGCTGAGGTACAGTTGATACTATTTTAGGGGGAAAGGAAGGCCGCATGGACCCAGGGTTCTCACATAGAGGGAAGGGACCTCGAAAATCAGTAAGGGAAAGAAATTTCAACAATCGAACTATTAAAAACATGAACTGCACATTTTTTCACACTCAGTCGCAGTAATTTCTCTGAATTAATCGATTTGCTTCAATAAAAACAAATGGATATAATGGATTTCCTATTCTGCAAAATCCTTTTTATGTTGCACTTTAGGTAATAATAAAGGTTAGCCTTAATTAATCATTACGATGTGTCTGATAACATTTAAAAAATATACGTTTGGTCTTGAATGATGTCAAGACTTTTCTCACTTCTTAGTCCAGTCGATCAATATACCTTCGATGACTTATTAACGATTCAAAAATTAAATAACTAACCGTACGTTTGTTGGAATGAATATTTTACTTAAGTTACTTCATTTTCACTATAACAAAAAATATTGACCACTTAATATCTCCTTCATAATCTTTGGCACAATTACCACTTAAGTAGAAGGCTCGTTAAGAATAATTTTCTTCCTACGCATAAAACCAAGATAACTTCCATCAAGAACTACTTTTTCTATACCACGAGCCCTATACCAACAGTCGACTTCTAAGCATGAAGTAGTTAAAAAGAAAAAAAAGAAAAAAAAATCTGCATAATCAATGGACAAATACAGCATCTAGCAAAAATAAGTAAAATAATTAATTTTGCTTTAACAGGAATGAAGAGTTACAGCAGTATTTCTGGTGGCAATACTTTGCCACCAGAAATACTGCTCAGAAAAGCAAACTATTCCAATTTTGAAATATTTTAAAATGATAATGCAAATATCGCATACATGTTGTAGGTTCTATATTATATTATCCAAAACACGATGTATTACTTTGTATAAAACTTATTTACATCTTTATAAATCCGCAGTCCTAAAATTACTAAATCTTAATCCACAAATCAACAGCACTGCTGAGCCCTAATATTTTTAGAAATCGGTTAAGAGCAGATTTTCATCTTCATAATCCCAGAAGATGAGTCCGATCTCTAATTAGAGAGCATAGGCAAAAGCGACATAAGAATATGGCAAACAGGTACTGCCATTTCGTGTTTTAAATCCTAACCAGTTTAGTTATAAATATGGCGCGAGTTGTAGATGGATTTTCCTAAACTGCAGTATAAAACACCCGAGTTTCGGGGGCGGGGGTGAAGACCTAATTGTCTGAGCCAAAGATCGATTAAACAGAAGAGCCCTAGAAACAATTCCCTCCAGAAGGCGAAGTGAATTCATTTCATACATGCTGTTCAGCTAACTGTCTGAAATGTCACCGAAATAAAAACTGCATTTATTCAAAAAAGAAAAGAAAAGAAATTTGCAGAGTATTCTTTTCACACACAGTCTCAATGCATTTTGAAAAAAATAAATGCTATTTCTTGTAGAAAATACACGAGAGTAGCCAAGTCTGCATTTAAAAAAACAAAGGCCCCAGTCTTCGAAAATCATTATCCAGAAGGGGGAAAAAAATGACAACTCATCTCCAGTCTTCTTCCCTTCTACCTCCACAGGAAGGTGACTAAGAAAAACGCTTACTTCTCTTATCGCCCTTTCAACACTAAGTCAACAACTGCATAAACGCTTCCTCCCTTCTTCTCAACTACTACTTTTTCCTCCAAGCTCCCTATATGCTCAACATCCTTTCTTTCAGCTTTCCTTGTTCTAGATAACCAAGAGGAAGAGACAAAAGAATACAAGTCCCCCCCCCTTCCTCATACAAGATAACTGAACATTCCGAACAGCTGTGTAGTCCGGTCTTTGATAAGATTAATATCTCAGTTCAGCCATTTGATATAGTGCTATACTACAACGGACTAGAAAAATAAAAATAAATAAAAAATAAGAAACAATTCCAGTTAGTGCAACTGTTTGAAATGTTGTGAAGATTTGAAAAATAAAATAAAAATTTTAGCAGAAAGTATATACTGTATCTCGAAGATGACGGTATCACCACGGACAATGAACTAATTTGCATTGGAAAACAGTCTGTCCAAGAATACTGATATCATAAAACATAAAAAATTCTACTAATGTCTTTTATTTCCCATAGGAATGATGTTATAATTTTATTCCCCGTTTTATCCCTAATAACAATTTGATGATTCATGACTAGTTCATCTGCATTTAACCATCACTGATTCCCTCTTTTCTATCAGCCAGTTTCAGTCTCTATTTGAGTTTTGTAGATCTGGAAAAGGCATATGATAAGGTGCCAAGAGAGAAGCTATTCAATACGCTACAGTTATATGGTGTCAATGGGACATTATATCAAGCAATACTTAGTCTTTATTTGAGTTGTAAGTCGGCAGTTAGAATTGAAGGAAGTACAGGAAGATGGTTTAATGTTGAATCTGGTGTGACACAAGGATGTACATTATCCCCTCTGTTATACATTATCTATATGAATCACATTATGAAGAAAAGTGGTATTAAACATATCAAAATTGGAGATGTTAATGTCAGCTCTTTGCTTTATGCGGACGATGTTATACTTATCAATAAATCCATTACGAGTCTGCAAGATTCCTTGACTAAATTGAATAACTGTTGTAATAGATATGGCATGAAGGTCAGCATTAAAAAGACAAAGACAATGAAAATAGGTAGAATTGTTGAAAATGTCAATTGTGTTGTGAACGGGGAACCTGTGGAACAAGTAAAACGTTTCAGCTACTTACGCACGATTTTTACTGAAGATGGTAAATTAAATATGGAAATAGACAACAGAATCAATAAACTGGTATAGAAAGTCAATTGAATAAATTCATATGGAATAAGAGAGAAATTAGTCGGAACACTAAATTAGCTGTATAAAAGACAGTGTTCAAACCAGTTTTAACTTAACTTATGGATCTGAGAGCTGGGTCAGAAGTAAAACACTTGACCAAAGACTAGAGACCGCAGATATGATCTTGAGAAAGATTAGAGGCGTGAATAGATGGCATCAATGGCAATATCATATTAAAAATGAGGATATTCGGAAAGAACTTGACATTGTCAGCTCCTGCAATGCGCTAGCAGAGCTGATCTTAGGTGGCATGGTCATTTAAACAGAATGGGCGAGGAAAGATTGGCAAAACAATTGTTCTCTGCCAGGTTGGTAGGAAAACGACCCAGAGGAAGATCAAGATATAGCTGGTTTGATAGGGTACAAAGTGCCTTAGACGATAGAAATATAAGATCTGATAATATTGGAGTGTTGACAAGTAATAGACTGATCTGGAGGAAAATTGTAGATAGGAAGTTAGTAATGGTGTAAATTTTACATGTAATACTATCATATCCTGTACACCTCTTGAGGGTACATGGCAGGAATTTGATGATGATGAGTTTCAGTCTAATGCTTTAGCAAAGGTTTCTTATAACATTCTCTCGGGTTCAAATGGGGAGATTGTGTTTAATGTTCTCTTTTCTTGGTGTAAATTTGCTTTGAAGTTTTTAACTAGTCATTTCTGCACTAAAAATTGCAAACCTAAAAATCATAGAGGCATAAGTATACTAAATTCCTATTACAAAATATATAGCAGAATTTTAAATGAAAAACTAATAAAATATTCTGAAAACTTCATTTTAGAAAAGGATGATCATGTATAGACCGGGCCTTTTGCCTAAAATTAATAATAAAGAAAAGAAGAGAATACAATTTAGAAACGCATATTACATTTATTGGCTTTAAAAAAAGCATTTGACAAGTCGAAATAAGTTTTATTTAACATATTAAAAGAAAAGACAAATCCCGAATAATATTCTAAAAGCTATCATAAAGTATATATGAAAATAATAAAATATTATTTTTTGTAGTTAACTTATACCAGTATGCTGCATTTTTAAACCTGCGGATCTCCCAATACTTATTTCAACATAGTACATAAAAAAGCTGATTTACCTGCAGTATCAATAGCAGCTTTTAATGTGTAATCGATGTTTATTATGTTTTTCTTTTATTTCCTTTATTTCATGAAACTTAGTTTCATGAAATTTCCACATAATTTTTACTTTTGGGAGACTAAGAGAGGCACTCATTCAAACCTTAACTTTTTTTTAAAAAAATCCTTGTATGTAGGATCTTGATCATTCAACATCGCCGCAGTTTTGTGCATTTCTGACTAGATGAAAGGTTTTAATTCTACATGGCATTTATTTGTATCTAATCGTGCATTTATGATTTTGTTGGGACACAACGCTAAAAACCTTCATTTCTTCCAAGGGAACAAAACTACTTGCCTGTCTGCACCAAAAAAAAAAATGAATTCTGGAATCGGTGACAAATTAACGTTCTTCCTATTGGCAACTAGAATCGAAGCTGTACGACCTGCTTCTTTTGCAGAACTAGTCTTCCCCCTAGTAACGATGAAGTTACCAGGAGATAACGCAGGCGCTTTATTTAAAATCATGAATAACATTTAGATGAATGCTTCTCCAAATTTCTTCCACTTTAACTGATCTTGTACATCGTTGCAACATCATAATTTATCCTACTACTCATAGACTTCTTTGTCCAGATCTTAATGTGTGCCTTTGTCCTTTGGTAGACTGTCTATGAATTTTGCTTATTTCTTATTGATGAAAATTCAACTCCATATCTGCTTTAGTCTTATTTTTCCTTGGTAATTCATAATACTCATTTTTTAGATCTTAGATTATAATTTCAGACAATATATAGTTAGATACTATACTCTCCACCCCGGATTGTAACAGCTAAGGGTAGAGTCCGGCTGCCTATCAGTCTTCAACACGTTAGTTAGAGGATTGACCTCCTCGTCTGTTCCTTTTGGGGAATAAAAGGCACTAGCGGATTTACATTTATTTTGATAGATTACAATTTCCTTTGAGTCTGTAGTTGCTTAAAAGTTGCTCCAATAATGGTATCAACATTTTAGGTGGTCCCTTGTACGACATTATTGTTCTATTCTTTTTATTTATTTATTTTTAATACTTAGTCATATTTTTCCCCCATCCAAGACAGCTCTTTTGCAGGTTTCCGACCTTTTTTTAATTAGGTTAATATTCCCTGTTCTTGGACAATCTTCTTTATACATTCTTCTTTTTGCTCTTCATATTCATGGAAGTTTTTAATCTTACTACCTACATTATCCAGACAGACTGTGAGATGTATTTTATAGTATTCACTGCATTTACAAATGCAGCATGATGATCAAACGTTATATGTAGACAATGTTCACTAAGAATTATTTGTATTTATTATAGATTGTTAATTTATAAATTGTCTGTATAGTCGTCACTTCCACAATGGTAAACCGAGAAAAGAAAGACTATAACAGGCTCCATTCTTCCAGGCGCTGACTAATTTTCAATTTTTTTTTTTTTTTAAACTATCTTTGGCTAATGAAGTAGGGTTCCCAGGAAACTTTTTTCTTGTCCTTCAGCTCAGGAAATTCGAAGGTGAATTCTAACTACTGTATTTTGCAATACTAGTTAAGAGTCAGGACGTTATATAGCTGCAGTTTTATGCAGAACTCTAGTCCTTCGTAAGTTTACAAATCGTGAGTAGCCATGATTTGTAGACTACTGCTTTTCAAGAGTCCGCGCGGTTAGCCTAGTGGCTATGCGCCTCACAAATATGCCTGGGGAAGGAGTGTCCTAGGTTCGATTCCTGTCGACGACGTGAGGAGCTTAAGGATCTTCCTCATAGCCAAGTTAGCCGGTCTTGGGCGTGGACAGCAGGGTTTTTTCCCACCAGTTTATCTGTGGTTTTTCATCCCGCAAGTAGGCAAACCAGCTCCGTGAACACACAGGCTACAGTCATAGGATATAGTAAGGCAACGGGAAACCACCTTGCTCAATCATTTCCCTAGTATGTTACCATACTAGGGAAATGATTCCCTATCCCCATGGCTGAGGAATAGAATAGCTTTTAAGGAAAAAAGACGTTAGCGGATTTATTTTATAAGATCCCAAGACTCGATGTTTGTTTGTTTTTATCACTAAATCCATAAATAAAAAAGCATCCTAAAATAAAATGAATTTTTTACCCACGCAGGATAATTTTTGTCTCCAAAATGTATTCCATTTGAAATAGGTTTATTTGAAAAACAAGCAGAATACTTGGAGCATTTCATAATTTGAAGTTATAAGCAGTTGGTTGTCTATATGTAAATAGTGCAGTGTTTGTCAGAAATTGAATATTTCTTCTTCTTCTTCTTCATTCTGCGACAGTTGAGTAAACATGATCGGGATTTTAATCTGAGTTTAGTTATATAATACAAACATATATGGGTACAGCCCAGGGTTGTTTTTTTTTATTATTATTATTTCCAACCACTTCTGCATTGTAATCTTGAAGAACTCGAGAATCACAGTCGTAACAAAATATTCTATATTTTTAAATAACTGAAAATAGAATTCTTTTCATTTTCTTAATTATAAACATTCTTATTCCCTGGTAGAAAATTTCTTTCCAAAATATTTGAAAAATCGATTGCAATCTTGTCGGCATATTTTGTCATGTAATTTAGCCTGCAGATAAGACTATTTCAGGAAAGAAAATAAACTATTAGCTTATTTGGGCTACATTTTTATGTTTAATATTATAGTGCCGATAGCGCTATCTGTGAAGACATTTAAGAGCCCGCATCTCTCAAGACGTTATAAATTTGTGGATGTAATCTTTGTAGGTAGCGATCGATCATTCACCTTTATGAGACCGTTTGCAAATGTGAGCTAGAACTACGATGTATTAGTTCGCTGGTATTTTATAAATTGTAAATAGCAATATAAGAAAGAAAAATACCGTATCTTCATTTTGTAGTTGAACACTTTTTCACAGATTCTAAGACGTTTTGAAAAACTTTTTGAAACGGTTAGGAAAGGTTTTTGAAAAACTTTTTGAAAGGATTAGCTAAATATATGTTGCAAAACATGGAACTGTCATACTTGGAAACCAAATCATGATTTCTTTGGTTTAAAAAAATAATAATAATAAAAATAAATAAATAAATAAATGAACGGGAAATAATTAATTTACTTCACACAAAATTGGCCGCGGATCGGTTTGTTATTATTGCCGAAGCAACATTAAGTTACGAAGCTACTATGTTATGTCTGTTATTAGTGCTAATTTTTGTCGCCAATTTGAGGCTATTGCCGTCTTAGTGGAGGTATGAAGTGGCTTGATAAAAATTTCATGTTTGGGTCGCCGAAGCAGAGCCCCCGAATAAGTTATTAACCAACTAATGTATTATAGTTTTCAGCTTTTCTTGTATGGGATTCACATAAAAATTATTATATTATTTTTTTAATTAAAATTGGCAACACTGATGGCACACAATTGGCCAAAAACTAGCTGATAGACGTAAGAGAGGAGATATGAGAAGCATTTAAGATATTAAAGGGGTTTTATAGGATTGATACTGATGACTTTTTTCTGAAAAGCGCAGAAAGGAAGGAAGAGAACGAGGGGTCATAAGTGGAAGTTAAAAGTGTCGTTAACAAGGGTGTTAGGACTAGATTTATTTATTTATTTTTTTTTTTTTTTTTTGCTTGGAGGGTGGCAGAGGTGGTTGTGAGTGCTTCGTCTGTGAATGAATTTAAGGAGAAGTATGATAGGTAATGTGTGAATAATGGTTAGTGTGTCAATGTAAGGTCTCCTGTGATGAATCTTCTGACTCCATGGAGACACCGATATAATAATTATAATTACACTAACAGGTTAGATTATCATAGCTATATCAAGATTTCTAACCTGTAGATAAGTGATTAGTCACCTCGAATTAGCTCCATTTCAAGTACCAATGGCAATCGAACATTCAGCGCGCCAAGAGAAAATTCTAAACGAGGATAGTTGTGTCAAAATATGAATGAACTATTTTTATGCGTAAGAAGTTAGTTGGTTAACTTTTCAAAACTTTGAAAGGGGGGAAAAAATTCCTTTCAAGAATAAAAGCTGAGTCTTTGAGCGACAGCTCCTTTTTTAGCCCAAAAGTGCTGAAAAAGGGGAAAAAAAAAAACTTGCATACGAGATGCAAATCAATAGAATGCCATAGAAACCTGGAAGAGCTAACTTTAGCTTTTGAGAGAGAGAGAACATTAAGCTTTCTTAGCCATAAACTTTGAATACACAGTCTTTGTATACCACATGGCTATCGTCAGTCTGCTGGGTTTCCGTAGGTGCTTACTGAAGGGATTCAGAAAGGATTTTGACTATTCTCTGACGAACCTTGAAAAAAGGCGAGAGTGGGAGTGACGAAGAAGGTAGAGGATCATGGTGTTATTCAAATTACTATTAAGAAAGCTTCAAATTACTATTAATTACAAGGCAAGTGTATTATATATCTCAATTATACACAGTTTTTTTTTTGTGTGTGTGTGTGTGTGCGCGCGCGCGTATGTGGAGAGGGAGGGAATCCACAGACAGAAAGACGCCTCCTGAGATTAGCTAACTCGCTTCAGGTAATTTAAATAAAAGTATTTTAAATTTTAACGGTATAATATCAATAAGTACTGGCTGCTAGAAACTGAAGTGGTCGTTTTCACAGAGCAATGTTAGCCATTGAAGAAGACCCCTAGAGCAGGATTCTAAGATTATTATTACGTGTCACCTTCAAGGCGTCCGAGAACTCGTCACGGGAGGGCATTCCACTCTGCACAAGCTACCGTCTCCTCCACTACTTAACCTCCGATGTACTAGAAGTTTTCAACCTTTTTTTTTTAAGTGGAATTATCATAAAGTGTTAGGTAGTCTAGTCTATTTTAATGAGCCAAAGCGGCTCTGTTATATATGTACAGACTTTAAATAGCTGTTCTAAACCAAAAGTGAAATTGTGCCAACGAAGTTGAATTAAAAACGCAAACTGTTCTCGGATGACGTCACTTCAATTACCATTTTTATTAGGAACACCTGTTGATACTGTACTTCCTACCCAGGGGGGGGGGGGGCCGACCATGTGTGCAACGCACACAGGCACCAGGATAGTAAAGGCGCCAAAGAGGAGGAAATAATTTTTTAAAAAACGTTTTTTTTAAGGTGATTTTTTATTGGAGGGGGGGATAGGGGCGCCAACTGAAGTTTCGCACACAGGCGCCGGACACTACTGGCGCAACCCCACACCGACTTCAAGCCTGCTGTTTTGAGATTATAGTCGAAACAACTAAGGCTATGAGGCCAGTGCATTACTCAGTATTATTTCTGGATTCGAATCCAGTCTATGACGCAAGAATTTTAGAGGATTTTTTTTTTTATCTGAAGGCAGTTATCAGTTATGATATTTCATAGAAGTATCTAATAAAAAGAGATAGACTTTCAATCTAATTAGATATTCTAACCAAAGTGCCATGGTATATAAACCTCCACTCTTTATTCCTTCAATCAGAACACAACATGTAATAATGAAAGAGAAAAATCACTTGACCTTTTGAAGTCATATTTAAAGACACCGGAGAACAAGCATCTAAGTAACGATGTACTTCAACAGAGATGGTCACATGTCAAGTATCTGTACATATGGAAAGCTTACCTGCTTTTATTGGCATGTGGTAACTTCACATCATTTATTATGCACAATCTTCCATTATACACGCAGTTGGAGTTCAGACAAGCCCATTGTTCTTTTTCACGCTCACAATGAAGAGCAAGATTAAACTAGAATGATTGGCTCTTTGAATATGTCTGCTAAAACGATAAATTTTGTTTACTGGTGGTGATGGCAGAGGAAAAAAAGGGGAAGGGAGAAAAGTCAGTCTCTACCATCCATCATCAAGCTACGTCAGTAGGTGTAAACTCACCTTAGTGACCTTCATCTATGCCATTACTAATGACTACCTAGAACATTTATTTCCTGACTCTACAAGGAAATTCGAAATGAATATTCATTGCAAAAGAAACAAGCCTATCCTTATCTTACTAATACATAGCACATTAGAAATTCTACTCAACGATGACCTTCTAAGGATTATCGCCTTTCTTTCTTTTTTTTTTTTTAAGCGTTGTACAAGATGCTATTACTTATTGCAACTGTACTAAAGGAATTTAGGAGTGCGATATTTTCACAAAGGATGTTAAAGAAAGCCATTTGACATCTACTTCTCTGTTAGAAAAGTAATCATGACGTCACAGACAAGAACTAGCTTGAACTGAATTAGAGAGCTTCCTACCCAGCTGGTCATTGGCAGTGATTCCCATTCCCTCCTTTTCGCTAAATTGGTAATTTTTTTTTTTTCCCATTTATAAATGGAAAAAGATACAACAGTTCACAGCTTGACCAACATATAGCACTATTGTAAAATTATCCCTGCTACGTTGTGCATTATATGAAAGGATTGCCAGGACATAATTCATTCCTCAATGAAACATGATACGTTCAAAAAAAAAAAAAAAGTCAGATAATTTCAAACAGTATGATTCTCCAATCATAGTTTCAAAACAGTGAAGGCGTTCTTGAAAGTATCTGATCATTGGTTAAGTCAAGGGTGTGCCTTTCCTTCTATGGTCTAGTAAAAATCTCCTGATATAGCAACCTTTAAAAATGCATGAAACGAAACAGGATATTGTTTTGATATGTACGTGCAAAGCAATTTTCATTGCAATAATCAACATTCATCTACCCTTATGGGAAAAAAAAGTTCCAAAATGCATCTCAATTTCCAACCTTCAGGGAACAAACATAATTTCAAGGCAGTTTTATAGGGGGGGGGGGAAATCACCCCCACAATAGAACTACATTCAAAGAAGCCGTCTCTGTCTGCAAGAGATTGCAATATATTAAGAAGAGTAATTTTGAAACGTAAAGACAATTCGAGGAAGGAGGCTAGTTCAAGTACATCATTTTTGATAATTCACTACTCCCACCGTCTACCTAATGCGCCTATCTAGTTGGTAGGCAGCTTACTGTTTTTATTGTTATTGGAATTATGACGGAAGCAAGAAAGCTACCAGACTAGTGCATTATGTCTGTTACTTGACCGGTTTGTTTTGCAAAATGGGCAGAGAATACAGTGTCAGTATTTTCTGACTCAGAGTTTCTGGGAAGAAAAACTCTACGCCACCGTATAAGAACGGCTAACTTACCTTCAGTTGACATGATAGGTAGGAAGAATATTGACTAGCTTCTCTTCTCCGGGTTTTGAGTAAATATCAGATTATATTCCGTATATAACGCGGGCTATAAGACGTCAGTACATATGAGATATACTGACAATTGCATATTTTATCAGAACGGTTTAAGGGGGAGGGGGGGGTTTGTATTTTATATATATTGTGTGTGTATATTGTAATGCGATTGCAGTTGTTTAATTGGATTTTTATAGTAGTTGTTCAAAATAGAACGTACGGATGACTTGCAATGTGAAGTTTTAGGACACCGATGAGGAAATCTTGTATTATTAAGTGATAAACCAAGAAATCATTTGCTTATTTGGTTCTAGGAAAAACTGGACTTAGACCATGGTACAGCAACCTTTCAAGGAAAATTCTCTCTTTTGAAATAAATAAATAAAATAAAAAAAATTCGAACAAATATTTCTGAATTACAACACCCTTCCTTACACACCCTACAAAAAATATTTACAAGTACTATACAGGAAGCACGCGCGCGTGTGCGCGCACGCACACACACACACACAATTCGAATTTTTGCTTATTAATGTATCTTTCGGTGCTTAATTAGATTATTTCGCCAAAAGTTTACTTTTTTATTTATTTATTTATTTTTGTTATTGACATTAGTAATAGAAATGTGGATTTTCAATATCCTAGATTATTTTCACAGAAGAATGACTTCTCATTTCTATTAAGGTTACATTTTTTCTTTTCTTTGCGGGGGTGGGAGAAGAGAAATTTATACAGGTTATCCTCGTATAACACGATACTTATACAACGCGGTCTACAAATTGTAGTAACCGTTTATCTTTTTATATATTTTTCACCGCGCAACTTAAAAATCAAATTTTATATTCGTTAAATTTGTGTCTGCCCGTATCGGGCATGTAGTAACGCACTATAAGTAGCGAATTCATATTGGGGGAAATACCCTTTAGCGCGCATCTACGTCAATTGTTTACCATATAAAGTGTTTATTGTTGAACGTTGTCTTCGTTTTCTGCCAGGAAAGCGCATTAAAAATCATAAGTGTGTTCATCTCAAGCTGAGCACTTTATTTTCTGGTGAGTTACATACATAATTAATATGTAATGCTTTTTTAACGTAAAAAAAATTATTTTTATAGTAATGGCCACAAACTGCATTGAAAGGGAAAAAAAGCAATATTGAAAAGAAAATTCGTCTCGAAGAAAAAAAAATAAAATCATGGATCGGTTGAAAAATGGAGAAAAACCAGTCATTGCAAGGACTTTGAATTTAAATGAATCAATAATTCGAACAATTAAACACAATGAACATAAAATCCGAGAAAGTGTTTATTGCTGGGTCAACGGTAAGTGCAAAGCGCGTTGCTCGTGTACGCAATATTCTAATGAGAAAAATCTCTAATGATTTGGATAGAAGATTGCACTCAAAAGAAAATTCCTTTGGATGGAAATCTTATTGAACAAAAAACTCTCAAAGTTCAGAAACATTTATAATGCAGACCAGGTTTTCAATGCGGATGAATCCGGGTTATACTGGGGAAAAAATGCCAAAACGCACCTATATTTCGAAAAATGAAAGATCAGCTCCTGGATTCAAAGTTTCCAGAGATAGAATTACTCTACTGTTTTGTAGTAATGCATCAGGTGATTACATGACAAAACCAATGTTTATTAACCAATCCTCAAATCCTCGTGCTATGAACGATTAAAATATGCACTTTATTTTGCCTAAAACATTTATGCATTATGTGCAATGAAACTTAATTACAATTTGTAATTTTTATAATTTTATACTGTGTATTTGTGTCATAGTTTATGTTTTCTTAACTTACATGAATTATCTGAATTAAATAAAATAAAAATAAAATAAAAAATTTCTTATTTTGAGAGAACAATTCCATTCAAGACGGGCTAAGCATATATATTTCAAAACATCTTTGGCACTTTTACGTGAGCGGATACAAAACACCAGATTTGAAAATATATTTTTGTTGGATATGTCATTGTTGTTTACATAATTTTTTTTTAAAAAAAAAAAAAACGATTTCGGAACCTAACCCTACTTTTTCTATGTGATCTGAGTTTCGCATAACGCGATTTATATAACGTGGCATTTCTGTGGAACCTAACATCCGCGTTATACGAGGGTTATCTGCATATTGTTTCGGCATATTTGAACTTACATCAGGGAGAGGCAGGAGAACATTTCTTTTGGAAGATCGGGAACTTCAAAGCTTTATTCGTAACTTGTATAACATGACAAAACACCCAAGTGAATTTGCAAGCCAGTAACCGAATGTATCTCAGTAGTCTGATGGAAGGCAGCAATGTGATGCGTGTTCGGCTTCCTTTTGATCATCTCTGGATCTAAAACGTGGAATGCATTTATATATAAAAAAAACAAACTTTCTTATCTGTAAAGAACATTATCCAATATTATAACTGGATTACTGGCTTAACATTTTCTCCCTTCTCCTGTGAATCAAGCTCACTTCCTTATTACACGCTCAGAATTCAACTCTATCCTAACTTTCTCTTCAATACCAAGTAGAGGCGCTTGCAAACATTACGACACAGCTTATTAATAATTCATTATTTTAATAATGACCTTACATAATAATCAAGATGATTATATAATCGTAAAGATAGATCAATGTATAAAGTGGTTAGTATCAATTTTATGCTTAATTTCTTTGTGAAGTCCGGTGTTCCCAAAGAAATGAGTTCAATGGAGCGAACAATCACGCTTTCATCTGTGGTCAGATGATTTCCTAAATGTAAACCGGTGTTTGTCCGATTTTGCGCAAAATATTTAGAATTGTGTTACGAGAGAGGTCAGGCGCCTTAATTTATCCTTAATCAAGAATAAATTAGGAAAGATCACCTGTTTAGATCTTTCTATTTGGGAAAACGTAAGAAATGAATTCACTTTAGCTATTGTCAACAGGTAGGAAATATCTTGCTTATTAATAGGAGCTTTAAAATATTCTTATTAAAATCAGAAATCTCTATAAAGATCGCCGATTCCATGGGGGAACGATACTTGAAGTAATACGAGTAACAGAACCAGTTTACAATCATGCAAGCCCAAATGATATGAAGAGATTCGACTTCTCACATATCTACAGTTGGTTTTCACGTACTTAAACATTATAATACTGGTATGTTTAAGCAGTGGCATACTTAATGGAAATCCAGGCATTACACTTTCAAACTTCTGTAGCCATTCACCATCTCACTTTCATGCACAGTGTTGGAGTCATTTCACTGTCACCGAGGAAACAGCTCCACTACCGAGTACTGATGGAAATGGATTTATTCGTATTCATGAGAATTATGGATTTTTAAGCTCAACTTTCGAAATATCCGTATGCAGGCGTCAGTTCTGAATACCTGTTGAGAGAACGATGAATAAGAAAGCATCAGAATTGTATCTGAAAACATTTTCAGCTGGCGTATAAGTTAACTAGTATCAGAATTTGTAAAAGACCAGTTGGTTTCGCTTTTTTGGGGGGGGGGGGACCTGAATAACTTGAATTTTCAACTTCAGGCTAAATATTTAAGATTTTTTAAAACGAAGCAATGTTTAAAAAATGCATTTAAAAAATGGAAATACAGTATACATATCTGCTCTGAAGATATATTTATCTTCGAATGCAGAAAAACAGTTCCAGAGAACGCGATATATATATATATATATTTTTTTTTTTTTTGCATATTCTGGTCACTATATCTGATCCTATCGATCATGCAAGGCTTGGTATGTGTGCAGGTTTCCTCCTACAAAGAGGATAAACTTACTTAATAACACATACACACGACTGAAAATATGAGCACATATTTCATGATCTTGCATTCTCACTGTATCGAGTGCTCTCTCTCTCTCTCTCACACACACTGCGATTTTCAATGGAAGGTAGGGTAGAGAGGAGGACTGAAAGTTAGTAATTCAGCCACCTTCTGAAGTGGACTCCTATGTGTAATACAGTGGATTATCACTGTACTGTATCTCAGTGTGGCTAAGTAGAAAATTCTTTCCATCTCCATATTGATGTCTGTCACTTAGCTTCGTTAGAAGAAACCTTAAAACTTCTTTTTCAATTAGATACTAAAAGGAATTCATTACTGTGCAGTGGATTGAAATAAAATCTTTAACATATCTCTGGTAACTTTTTTACAACTAGCCGCTAGCAACTCAGACATGCTTATTGTACCTACTAATAAACTCTCACGAGATGGTGAAAGAAAATCACGAACAACTAGCACTTATAGTGTAAACATTCCACAAAATTAAAAAAAAAAAGTCTGCATGCTTTTGTTTTTTAATATATAAAATGGCGATTACGCTAATCCTCGTTTCCCAATAGCTTCTTGTATAATACAACGTTAGTGGTTCATCCTCCGAACATAAAAAGGGTCAATTTCCCATCTCTTCCCCCGCGGGGGAGGGGGAGGCAATTCGGAAGCACGCTACATGCCATGACTCAATTGAATATCCGCTATACGTGAAGACTCGACCTGTGTTTGTCACGACGAAATACGGTTTGACAGGAAACTACAAACATTTGAATTCAAATGGTTTGCAGTAAAGTGTGCACAGAATAAATTCCCTGCCTTCACAGCACAAGCAGTTGGTAGGTGATAAGTGATTTTCATCCTTTGGTATGAGACTATCACCTTGGCTACTGGCAGCCTGAAGAGGTTTGAAAAGTTCCAAGTTAAGTCTGCAGGAAAGGGAAGGGATCTCAGAAGCCTTAGATTAGTGCCAGGAAGTCTATGACTATAGAATCGAGTTTATCATGGGCGAAACTATCTTCAGTATCGCAGAAACATGTCCACTGCATGTTTCTAGACAACATTATGCAATCTCGTGTACATCAGCGTTAATTTAGGGAGGGATATTGTTATCCTCGGAGGAACATTTAGATTAAGATGCCCATGTGATGCGAGAGTTTGGCCAATAATCGTATCATATTCTATAGAGATGTAAATTTAAATAAATTCTCTGTTATTCACAGAAAGGAGTATGCAATTGGCAGCCAAACTCTACCCTCGTCAATGTCAGAAAATGAGTGCGATCTCTAGCCTGCATCCTTGGATGAAAGACATAAGAATACGGCAGACAAGTACCTTCCTAATCCTGGCTAGTACTGTTGAATAGATGTCGTGAGAGTTCTGCATGAGTTTATTTTCTGGGCTGTGATGTTAAAAACCTAGCTTCCTACAGAAACAATTTACTAACACGAACAGGTTGAAAAAAGGCTTAGAAAAAAGTTCACCTATTCAAAATGAAATCGCTAAGGTATTCTTTCTGCCAATCTTTAGCATAACTGATATTACGTGGTTAAATCAGGCACATTATGTAGATACGAATCATTTTCAAAATTATTGTTTCAAACGCTATTTTTGTCTATATGCGATTCATCTATTTCCCTTCCAAATACCTGGGATTTACCGTTTATTGTGCAACTATCAAAATCCATACTACAAGAAAACTGGGGGGAAAAACTATGAAACAATATATCGAAGATAATATCAGATAGAGAGCCAGAACACCTAAGCTTAAAACCTTACACACTGCTATTGAGACAGTAAGAAAATTCTAGTAGGTTTTTTTCTCCAGGAAACTCGGGTTTTTCATCCCACATAGAGACAAATCGGTCATGAGAACACACTCAATTTACAGGCAAAAAATACTAGTGCTGGTGGTGGGCAGCAGATGACGTGTAGATGATGATGGTAGTGGCGTTCTGTGTAGTTGATGGATTAAGTAGTGGAGACGGAGAATTGCAGGGTTCCTCTCTCGATGAGTCCTTGGAGGTGTCAATAATAATAAATTCCCAACATTTAAACGTAAATCCAATTTTTAATCTGATAGGTGGCCGGGAATCATTATTATTACGTGACACCTCCACAGAGTCATCGCAGAGGTCATTTCTTTTGATCATCCCTGTTATATAAATCGTTATATAACAGGGATGATTGCGATTTATATAACGTGGCATTTCTGTTGAACCTAACATCCGCGTTATACGAGGGTTATCTGCATATTGTTTCGGCATATTTGAACTTACATCAGGGAGAGGCAGGAGAACATTTCTTTTGGAAGATCGGGAACTTCAAAGCTTTATTCGTAACTTGTATAACATGACAAAACACCCAAGTGAATTTGCAAGCCAGTAACCGAATGTATCTCAGTAGTCTGATGGAAGGCAGCAATGTGATGCGTGTTCGGCTTCCTTTTGATCATCTCTGGATCTAAAACGTGGAATGCATTTATATATAAAAAAAACAAACTTTCTTATCTGTAAAGAACATTATCCAATATTATAACTGGATTACTGGCTTAACATTTTCTCCCTTCTCCTGTGAATCAAGCTCACTTCCTTATTACACGCTCAGAATTCAACTCTATCCTAACTTTCTCTTCAATACCAAGTAGAGGCGCTTGCAAACATTACGACACAGCTTATTAATAATTCATTATTTTAATAATGACCTTACATAATAATCAAGATGATTATATAATCGTAAAGATAGATCAATGTATAAAGTGGTTAGTATCAATTTTATGCTTAATTTCTTTGTGAAGTCCGGTGTTCCCAAAGAAATGAGTTCAATGGAGCGAACAATCACGCTTTCATCTGTGGTCAGATGATTTCCTAAATGTAAACCGGTGTTTGTCCGATTTTGCGCAAAATATTTAGAATTGTGTTACGAGAGAGGTCAGGCGCCTTAATTTATCCTTAATCAAGAATAAATTAGGAAAGATCACCTGTTTAGATCTTTCTATTTGGGAAAACGTAAGAAATGAATTCACTTTAGCTATTGTCAACAGGTAGGAAATATCTTGCTTATTAATAGGAGCTTTAAAATATTCTTATTAAAATCAGAAATCTCTATAAAGATCGCCGATTCCATGGGGGAACGATACTTGAAGTAATACGAGTAACAGAACCAGTTTACAATCATGCAAGCCCAAATGATATGAAGAGATTCGACTTCTCACATATCTACAGTTGGTTTTCACGTACTTAAACATTATAATACTGGTATGTTTAAGCAGTGGCATACTTAATGGAAATCCAGGCATTACACTTTCAAACTTCTGTAGCCATTCACCATCTCACTTTCATGCACAGTGTTGGAGTCATTTCACTGTCACCGAGGAAACAGCTCCACTACCGAGTACTGATGGAAATGGATTTATTCGTATTCATGAGAATTATGGATTTTTAAGCTCAACTTTCGAAATATCCGTATGCAGGCGTCAGTTCTGAATACCTGTTGAGAGAACGATGAATAAGAAAGCATCAGAATTGTATCTGAAAACATTTTCAGCTGGCGTATAAGTTAACTAGTATCAGAATTTGTAAAAGACCAGTTGGTTTCGCTTTTTTTGGGGGGGGGGGGGGGACCTGAATAACTTGAATTTTCAACTTCAGGCTAAATATTTAAGATTTTTTAAAACGAAGCAATGTTTAAAAAATGCATTTAAAAAATGGAAATACAGTATACATATCTGCTCTGAAGATATATTTATCTTCGAATGCAGAAAAACAGTTCCAGAGAACGCGATATATATATATATATATATATATATATATATATATATATTTTTTTTTTTTTTTTTTTGCATATTCTGGTCACTATATCTGATCCTATCGATCATGCAAGGCTTGGTATGTGTGCAGGTTTCCTCCTACAAAGAGGATAAACTTACTTAATAACACATACACACGACTGAAAATATGAGCACATATTTCATGATCTTCCATTCTCACTGTATCGAGTGCTCTCTCTCTCTCTCTCACACACACTGCGATTTTCAATGGAAGGTAGGGTAGAGAGGAGGACTGAAAGTTAGTAATTCAGCCACCTTCTGAAGTGGACTCCTATGTGTAATACAGTGGATTATCACTGTACTGTATCTCAGTGTGGCTAAGTAGAAAATTCTTTCCATCTCCATATTGATGTCTGTCACTTAGCTTCGTTAGAAGAAACCTTAAAACTTCTTTTTCAATTAGATACTAAAAGGAATTCATTACTGTGCAGTGGATTGAAATAAAATCTTTAACATATCTCTGGTAACTTTTTTACAACTAGCCGCTAGCAACTCAGACATGCTTATTGTACCTACTAATAAACTCTCACGAGATGGTGAAAGAAAATCACGAACAACTAGCACTTATAGTGTAAACATTCCACAAAATTAAAAAAAAAAAGTCTGCATGCTTTTGTTTTTTAATATATAAAATGGCGATTACGCTAATCCTCGTTTCCCAATAGCTTCTTGTATAATACAACGTTAGTGGTTCATCCTCCGAACATAAAAAGGGTCAATTTCCCATCTCTTCCCCCGCGGGGGAGGGGGAGGCAATTCGGAAGCACGCTACATGCCATGACTCAATTGAATATCCGCTATACGTGAAGACTCGACCTGTGTTTGTCACGACGAAATACGGTTTGACAGGAAACTACAAACATTTGAATTCAAATGGTTTGCAGTAAAGTGTGCACAGAATAAATTCCCTGCCTTCACAGCACAAGCAGTTGGTAGGTGATAAGTGATTTTCATCCTTTGGTATGAGACTATCACCTTGGCTACTGGCAGCCTGAAGAGGTTTGAAAAGTTCCAAGTTAAGTCTGCAGGAAAGGGAAGGGATCTCAGAAGCCTTAGATTAGTGCCAGGAAGTCTATGACTATAGAATCGAGTTTATCATGGGCGAAACTATCTTCAGTATCGCAGAAACATGTCCACTGCATGTTTCTAGACAACATTATGCAATCTCGTGTACATCAGCGTTAATTTAGGGAGGGATATTGTTATCCTCGGAGGAACATTTAGATTAAGATGCCCATGTGATGCGAGAGTTTGGCCAATAATCGTATCATATTCTATAGAGATGTAAATTTAAATAAATTCTCTGTTATTCACAGAAAGGAGTATGCAATTGGCAGCCAAACTCTACCCTCGTCAATGTCAGAAAATGAGTGCGATCTCTAGCCTGCATCCTTGGATGAAAGACATAAGAATACGGCAGACAAGTACCTTCCTAATCCTGGCTAGTACTGTTGAATAGATGTCGTGAGAGTTCTGCATGAGTTTATTTTCTGGGCTGTGATGTTAAAAACCTAGCTTCCTACAGAAACAATTTACTAACACGAACAGGTTGAAAAAAGGCTTAGAAAAAAGTTCACCTATTCAAAATGAAATCGCTAAGGTATTCTTTCTGCCAATCTTTAGCATAACTGATATTACGTGGTTAAATCAGGCACATTATGTAGATACGAATCATTTTCAAAATTATTGTTTCAAACGCTATTTTTGTCTATATGCGATTCATCTATTTCCCTTCCAAATACCTGGGATTTACCGTTTATTGTGCAACTATCAAAATCCATACTACAAGAAAACTGGGGGGAAAAACTATGAAACAATATATCGAAGATAATATCAGATAGAGAGCCAGAACACCTAAGCTTAAAACCTTACACACTGCTATTGAGACAGTAAGAAAATTCTAGTAGGTTTTTTTCTCCAGGAAACTCGGGTTTTTCATCCCACATAGAGACAAATCGGTCATGAGAACACACTCAATTTACAGGCAAAAAATACTAGTGCTGGTGGTGGGCAGCAGATGACGTGTAGATGATGATGGTAGTGGCGTTCTGTGTAGTTGATGGATTAAGTAGTGGAGACGGAGAATTGCAGGGTTCCTCTCTCGATGAGTCCTTGGAGGTGTCAATAATAATAAATTCCCAACATTTAAACGTAAATCCAATTTTTAATCTGATAGGTGGCCGGGAATCATTATTATTACGTGACACCTCCACAGAGTCATCGCAGAGGACATTTCTTTTGATCATCCCTGTTATATAAATCGTTATATAACAGGGATGATTGCGATTTATATAACGTGGCATTTCTGTTGAACCTAACATCCGCGTTATACGAGGGTTATCTGCATATTGTTTCGGCATATTTGAACTTACATCAGGGAGAGGCAGGAGAACATTTCTTTTGGAAGATCGGGAACTTCAAAGCTTTATTCGTAACTTGTATAACATGACAAAACACCCAAGTGAATTTGCAAGCCAGTAACCGAATGTATCTCAGTAGTCTGATGGAAGGCAGCAATGTGATGCGTGTTCGGCTTCCTTTTGATCATCTCTGGATCTAAAACGTGGAATGCATTTATATATAAAAAAAACAAACTTTCTTATCTGTAAAGAACATTATCCAATATTATAACTGGATTACTGGCTTAACATTTTCTCCCTTCTCCTGTGAATCAAGCTCACTTCCTTATTACACGCTCAGAATTCAACTCTATCCTAACTTTCTCTTCAATACCAAGTAGAGGCGCTTGCAAACATTACGACACAGCTTATTAATAATTCATTATTTTAATAATGACCTTACATAATAATCAAGATGATTATATAATCGTAAAGATAGATCAATGTATAAAGTGGTTAGTATCAATTTTATGCTTAATTTCTTTGTGAAGTCCGGTGTTCCCAAAGAAATGAGTTCAATGGAGCGAACAATCACGCTTTCATCTGTGGTCAGATGATTTCCTAAATGTAAACCGGTGTTTGTCCGATTTTGCGCAAAATATTTAGAATTGTGTTACGAGAGAGGTCAGGCGCCTTAATTTATCCTTAATCAAGAATAAATTAGGAAAGATCACCTGTTTAGATCTTTCTATTTGGGAAAACGTAAGAAATGAATTCACTTTAGCTATTGTCAACAGGTAGGAAATATCTTGCTTATTAATAGGAGCTTTAAAATATTCTTATTAAAATCAGAAATCTCTATAAAGATCGCCGATTCCATGGGGGAACGATACTTGAAGTAATACGAGTAACAGAACCAGTTTACAATCATGCAAGCCCAAATGATATGAAGAGATTCGACTTCTCACATATCTACAGTTGGTTTTCACGTACTTAAACATTATAATACTGGTATGTTTAAGCAGTGGCATACTTAATGGAAATCCAGGCATTACACTTTCAAACTTCTGTAGCCATTCACCATCTCACTTTCATGCACAGTGTTGGAGTCATTTCACTGTCACCGAGGAAACAGCTCCACTACCGAGTACTGATGGAAATGGATTTATTCGTATTCATGAGAATTATGGATTTTTAAGCTCAACTTTCGAAATATCCGTATGCAGGCGTCAGTTCTGAATACCTGTTGAGAGAACGATGAATAAGAAAGCATCAGAATTGTATCTGAAAACATTTTCAGCTGGCGTATAAGTTAACTAGTATCAGAATTTGTAAAAGACCAGTTGGTTTCGCTTTTTTTTGGGGGGGGGGGACCTGAATAACTTGAATTTTCAACTTCAGGCTAAATATTTAAGATTTTTTAAAACGAAGCAATGTTTAAAAAATGCATTTAAAAAATGGAAATACAGTATACATATCTGCTCTGAAGATATATTTATCTTCGAATGCAGAAAAACAGTTCCAGAGAACGCGATATATATATATATATATATATATATATATATTTTTTTTTTTTTTTTTGCATATTCTGGTCACTATATCTGATCCTATCGATCATGCAAGGCTTGGTATGTGTGCAGGTTTCCTCCTACAAAGAGGATAAACTTACTTAATAACACATACACACGACTGAAAATATGAGCACATATTTCATGATCTTGCATTCTCACTGTATCGAGTGCTCTCTCTCTCTCTCTCTCTCACACACTGCGATTTTCAATGGAAGGTAGGGTAGAGAGGAGGACTGAAAGTTAGTAATTCAGCCACCTTCTGAAGTGGACTCCTATGTGTAATACAGTGGATTATCACTGTACTGTATCTCAGTGTGGCTAAGTAGAAAATTCTTTCTATCTCCATATTGATGTCTGTCACTTAGCTTCGTTAGAAGAAACCTTAAAACTTCTTTTTCAATTAGATACTAAAAGGAATTCATTACTGTGCAGTGGATTGAAATAAAATCTTTAACATATCTCTGGTAACTTTTTTACAACTAGCCGCTAGCAACTCAGACATGCTTATTGTACCTACTAATAAACTCTCACGAGATGGTGAAAGAAAATCACGAACAACTAGCACTTATAGTGTAAACATTCCACAAAATTTAAAAAAAAAAGTCTGCATGCTTTTGTTTTTTAATATATAAAATGGCGATTACGCTAATCCTCGTTTCCCAATAGCTTCTTGTATAATACAACGTTAGTGGTTCATCCTCCGAACATAAAAAGGGTCAATTTCCCATCTCTTCCCCCGCGGGGGAGGGGGAGGCAATTCGGAAGCACGCTACATGCCATGACTCAATTGAATATCCGCTATACGTGAAGACTCGACCTGTGTTTGTCACGACGAAATACGGTTTGACAGGAAACTACAAACATTTGAATTCAAATGGTTTGCAGTAAAGTGTGCACAGAATAAATTCCCTGCCTTCACAGCACAAGCAGTTGGTAGGTGATAAGTGATTTTCATCCTTTGGTATGAGACTATCACCTTGGCTACTGGCAGCCTGAAGAGGTTTGAAAAGTTCCAAGTTAAGTCTGCAGGAAAGGGAAGGGATCTCAGAAGCCTTAGATTAGTGCCAGGAAGTCTATGACTATAGAATCGAGTTTATCATGGGCGAAACTATCTTCAGTATCGCAGAAACATGTCCACTGCATGTTTCTAGACAACATTATGCAATCTCGTGTACATCAGCGTTAATTTAGGGAGGGATATTGTTATCCTCGGAGGAACATTTAGATTAAGATGCCCATGTGATGCGAGAGTTTGGCCAATAATCGTATCATATTCTATAGAGATGTAAATTTAAATAAATTCTCTGTTATTCACAGAAAGGAGTATGCAATTGGCAGCCAAACTCTACCCTCGTCAATGTCAGAAAATGAGTGCGATCTCTAGCCTGCATCCTTGGATGAAAGACATAAGAATACGGCAGACAAGTACCTTCCTAATCCTGGCTAGTACTGTTGAATAGATGTCGTGAGAGTTCTGCATGAGTTTATTTTCTGGGCTGTGATGTTAAAAACCTAGCTTCCTACAGAAACAATTTACTAACACGAACAGGTTGAAAAAAGGCTTAGAAAAAAGTTCACCTATTCAAAATGAAATCGCTAAGGTATTCTTTCTGCCAATCTTTAGCATAACTGATATTACGTGGTTAAATCAGGCACATTATGTAGATACGAATCATTTTCAAAATTATTGTTTCAAACGCTATTTTTGTCTATATGCGATTCATCTATTTCCCTTCCAAATACCTGGGATTTACCGTTTATTGTGCAACTATCAAAATCCATACTACAAGAAAACTGGGGGGGAAAACTATGAAACAATATATCGAAGATAATATCAGATAGAGAGCCAGAACACCTAAGCTTAAAACCTTACACACTGCTATTGAGACAGTAAGAAAATTCTAGTAGGTTTTTTTCTCCAGGAAACTCGGGTTTTTCATCCCACATAGAGACAAATCGGTCATGAGAACACACTCAATTTACAGGCAAAAAATACTAGTGCTGGTGGTGGGAAGCAGATGACGTGTAGATGATGATGGTAGTGGCGTTCTGTGTAGTTGATGGATTAAGTAGTGGAGACGGAGAATTGCAGGGTTCCTCTCTCGATGAGTCCTTGGAGGTGTCAATAATAATAAATTCCCAACATTTAAACGTAAATCCAATTTTTAATCTGATAGGTGGCCGGGAATCATTATTATTACGTGACACCTCCACAGAGTCATCGCAGAGGACATTTCAATCGACACAATCGTCTGCACTTAATCTTCCATCTACACAACGTCATCTCTTACCAATCAATAGTTTTGGTCTGTAAATTGCGTGTGTTCTCTGGCTGATCCACCTGTGTGTAGGTTGAAAACCTTGCTAACTCTTTATGAAAGAGTATTAGTCTATCTCTGAATTCAATTGAAAAAAGCATATAAAGATTCGTCTGGCCACGACGAAAATCAAACTCCGCTCTTTTCCAATCGAAGGGCAATGTTCATCGTTCTTCCAAATGCATTACGGAGGCGTTTAGTAGTAGGCTACTTAGCGAGAGAGAGACAGAACACGCACCCTAACACAGTAGGCATATACAAGGAGATTTAATTAATATAATCACATTCCTGAAAGGCTGTACACTTAATAGTGGACTAAGGTTCGATAATCTAAAAAGAGGAACTTTTTCAAACCACTTAAGGCCTTTCAATAAAACAGGATGTGGTCTTACATCTAGCAATGAAGATCAGCTACCACCTAAAGACTTTCACGAGCATTTATTCTACAAAAGAATTCCAATTACAGGCCTACTGGTTGTAAAGGAGAGATGCTATCCACTTGGCTAACCAAGTGGGTAAATGACCAGAATCTTAATACTCACCGTATGTGTATGTATTGTTCTCTTAAAGCCAGAAAACAACAGAACCCATGGGTTCTGTTGTTTCCTTCTGGCTTTAAAACACGCACAAAAAAAAAATATTCCTTATATATATATATATCTTAAAAAATTCGTTAGTAGTTTGCATCCCTACTGAGATTTATATATATTTAAATAGATAGCTCTTGGATGTGCGCCCGATGACTTCTCTAATTCTCTATTATTGAAATTAATGAAACCTTGATCCATTTATATAAAAAAGAAATTTAATTCAATTTTGGACGCCAAATTATTGCATACTATTTGATGTGGATTAAAAAAAAAAAAAAATCGGAAGGCGAACGGTTTCCCTCTACTAAGAAAGAGCTGAGGAATTAATATTTGAAACATTTTTGCTTTTAGTTGTTTAAGAGGGGCTAATTGCACTTAAGTCTAAAAAAAAAAACGATAGGCAGCGAGTTGTATATCGCTAACTGTATAAGTAGTCTACAATTTTGCAAACAAGTCTGTTTAATATTTAATTCAGTATTTTGTAATTCAAAAAGTCGTTAGAAAATACAACGATGTTGCTTTTCTTCATATTAAATATGCAGTCAGTTAGTTAAATTCACGTTGTGGAAATTTAATTAAACTTCGTCCTAGAAAGTACCGTTTTGTATTTTATTTTTTATTTTAGAGGTTTCAAATACAGTCAATTTAGCTTTGAAGTCTAGTACAAAAGATATACTTAAGATGGCGCTATTAAGCATACTTCTTAAATGAATATATTATTTATTATTATTATTATTATTATTATTATTCCTGATACCTCCAAGGAGTCCGAAGACTCATCATTATTTATTGTTAATTTCTAATGTAATTGTATGAGTTAATAAATGTCCGTTTTGGAGGGAAAGTAGATGTTTAAACAAAAAAAATTGTATTTATACGTTTGAAATCAATACACTCGAATTGCCAATTAGCATACATACTGAAATTGAAATATTTAGAGTAATTGTAATTTTTTAATTTATTCGTTTTTCAAAAAATAAATTAGTTATCATAATACGATCAAATATATATATATATATATATATATATATATATACATGAAATTCAGAGTTCATTTTGTTCTTTTTATACCACTGACTGTATAAATAAAACACTTCATTTATAGTTTTGAACAACAGGCTTTAAAAATACGTGAAAGAATGTGAACAATGTCTAAAACGAGTATCAAAACTGGATAAAACAAATTTGCTAACCATTTTTAACTTATACTCGAATAAAACGGAAGTAGGTCAAAATAGAAAAAACTGACCTGCACAAATGTTTTGAAAAACGGGTTCAGTTATGCGTCTGATGAAAAAAAAAAAAAAGGGGGGGGGCTACTTTATGTTATGAAACTAGAGAATACTTTAAGACAAAATAAAATCAATTCGGTTATTAATTTACATATTTAGGAAACAGAACAACAATCATAAAAGGAATGATTTAATCAGATTTATGTAGCACTAATGGATATATTTTGATTAACAGATATCTAAAACATGCTTTCTGGCGTTGTATGTTCTATAATAAGCCTTTGTTGACACTTGATGGAAACTAGTTATATTTTCTATATATAGCTGCGTCCTGCTTAACGAAATGAGGATAGGGAGAGATAAGCATAAAAATAAAGAAACCAGAAAGATAGCTACTGATGAACTGACAAGTATTATATCAAGCATGTTGGTTTGTCTCACTACTCTACCTAGCTCTTACTACCTCATAAACTCAAGGGATATTATCACTACAGCCCTCCTTTTATTCCGTCAAAGACCACACCCTGTTTGGTAGTTGGATCTCAGTGTCTTTAGATTGCCTCCGGAACAGTCAATCATACAAGTCGTGACAATCCTGTGGGGGCCACCAGAGGGCGGGGTTATACATAGAACACTGCATGGTCACTAAGCAAATTGCTAACATATTGTGCGTGCAGTCTTGTCGTATCCAGTCCGTGTGAGATGAATCCAAGTTTATTCCATTTTCCCTAGAACAGGTGATGCAGGTTGGGGAGAGAGAGAAAGAGATGCTATGTAGAGAGAGAAAGAGATGCTATGTACTTCGTTAGACTAGTGATACAGATTATTATTATTATCAATCGTTATGGAATTTCGAAAACGCAACTGTTCGGATTCAATTAATGTTTTAAATAGTTATTTTTATATGCATTGTGATTTTGTTTCTAGGGAAACAAGCAATAAATACATTTCAAAATTCTAAAATGGATACAAATCCAAAAATGCAATTAAAAACAATAGATATTTTAAAATGTAATTTAATCTACTGTTTTGTTTTTGTTCTTTTCCCTCAGGTGCGTAACTATATTTTACCTTATTAAGAAGTTAAGCAATAAACTGGATTGAAATGCATGGAAAATATATAAGTTGTTTAAAACATAAATTTTAATTTCCAGGAAGGGCACAAAGAGTTTTACTGGCATAATTAAGTTTGTTTTAAAGTTATACGATGTATATCTTTGCTGCTTTGGTTTTTTTTTTTTTTAACCTTCGTATAGAAGATCAACAAGAGGATAAGAATATAATTATGCATAAAAGATCCCGGTCGGTCTCAGTCTAAGAAGCTTATTAGAACTTAGGCGTTTGGAACAAAGAACATTAGCAACCCAGCAAAATATTTGAAGACTAATTTTCTAACTTGGGCTGGATTGTTTCAGATAAGTGCCCGTCTAAGACAGTCTGTTATTGTGGCTACACAGATACACTCAATTCCCCCCCCCCCCCTTCTTTCTTGGAGTAAGACAGAAAGAGAACTTATTATGTGTAGCATAAAAGAGGTGGATACAGCGCATGTGCGCGCACATGGATACATATTCAGATACTTGGAGTAGGGAGGCTAGAGGTCGGGCCCTCCTTTGAATGCACTTATTTATGCTTATGTGTTGGTCGGATAAAAATAATTATTTGGGTATTTTTGGAATTGTAATAACTGGTTGCTGCAGGTGTTAAGTGGGTGAAATAAGTGTCAGAATTATAGATGCCATTTCGGATGAATAACGGCATTGGAAATATCTATCGATGATGGGGAAAGGATGAACCAGATAGAACAACGAAGTTAATTAATACCTCTTCTCTCTATCTCGACTGGAAACGGAATGTTTTCAAGAGGTTCTAGTAGCACAGCTCCAAATGTTAGAATAAATGCTTATCACAGAATACTGATATTCCATTTCAGAGCGATAGGGTACAGAGTTTATCTGCCAGTTGCTAGGGGAAACGTCAGTTTTTAAAATATTCGGAAGTATTAAACGCATAAATTATGCAATGACAATTTCCCTAACGTAGTTTATGCTAGCGTAATTCATTAAACAGAACAAAAATATAGCACCGCTATCATATATGAGATTGAGTACCATTATGGGATGCCTTCACAGAAAAATGTGGGAACGAACCATTCGTCTGAAGCAGGTTCCCCCCCCCCCCTGGATTAAAAAAAAATGCAGAGCGTGAAATTCTACAAAATTGGGGATACAATGACTAAAACTTGAGCATCTCGGTTGGCGAGATGTTTTGTTAGAATATGATATACAGTAACTTTAAAACAGCAATTGCAATTTATATTTATAGAAAAGCCAATGTTGCTTTACGGATAAATTAAGAACTTCTTTTTAATTATTCCAGAAGTTTAATGAAAACATCTTTAAAACACTGCATTTCTATCCAACCTTCGCAATTAAGTATAAAAAGGTTTAGAAACTTAACTTAGTGGCCATCCTTTTAAATTTCCAATATTTGATTTTAAGACCCAATGGCAAAATAGTATGTTTTTCCGTGCAGATCAGTTTTTTTTTTTTTTTTTTTGAGACAAAACTGGCCTGCTTTGTTTTGGCTATAAAAAGATACATTTAGTTCAAACAAAAGTTACCGTGATTTGACATAGCCAGAATATCTTTTTATTCTCAATTCTTTCGACACCTTACTCTAAGCAACGGAACTCAACTTCACTCCATTCTCAATAAAACGTGGCAATTTTGTTGAGAATACGCGATATTTCTGTCTGATGTATCGTTATTGTAATGCTATTGATTTCAACAATCTTAAACTCAACTTCGGTTTGTTTTATAGCATTAAATTCTCCGTATAACTTGGAAAAATCTTTAGTACACAAACATAAAATATCCATTCTTGTATCACTGCTTGCTTCTTATTGTTTCAGTTAAATTATTTACTCATCCCTAGAAAGCAGTTTTTATTTATTTTTTATTTTTTTCCCTTGGTGTTTGCAGTCTGTAACAGGATAAGCAGAAATACTATAGCAGTAGGCAATTTGGCAAAGTGACACGAACCGAACATGTAACTGAAGCGTCGGAGAAAGCACATCTTTGACCAACAACGTGAAACAATTAACTCTTTCTTCGTGCTCTCCACACCGAGAAAGAAAGAGAGACGAGGAAAAAACAGCAATGAAATGGGAGAGGAGAAAGAGAAAACATCTCTCCCCTAGTCCTAAAAAATTTCCAACATTTTTAAAGTTTTTGTTTTGTCCTGAATTCTCGGCATCCCTTAAGTAATAGTTTAGATAGTTATTCAGCCGTTTCCACGGAATTGCCAATATTGGATCTGAACGGTCGGGGGTTATAGATTCGGTATATATATATATATATATAAAGTGTAATTGGACACTGCCAAAGAATCCTTCGGGATCTTCTGGGCACTTTAGAAGAATGCTATTAAAGGTAAAAGTTAGAACAGCAAAAACAGTAAAACTTTCGTTTCATAAATAACTGATTATCGAATAATAAAAAAACTACTGTCCAGTATCGATAGTGGAATGATAATAAAAAAAAAAAGGAAAGTCCGTAAGTACACATCCTATTTCGCAATGCATAAAGTCATCAAGTAAGGCTTATGTTTTAATCTATCACTTAAATTTAAAACAGCAGTTGTATTTGATGACAAACACGGACATCTGAAGAGGGTGGGGAAAGAGAAGGGGAACGAATGGTAGTAGCGGATAGATCGCTAGGGAGAGAAATCATCTCTGTAACAAAGAATGACAGCAAAGTCTAATGAGATTTCACTACCAAAAAAAGTGACGCCTTATTAAACCCTCATCATCGTTTTCCGACCTCCTTCTGTGTTTGGGGATGAGAAGAAATAATGTAAGAGTAAAAATTCCACCTCCTACTCAGATCTGTGGATGTGAGGTCGAAGGGGAGGCCAGCGACCTCCCAAGGACGACTACCAGAATGGCAATGACTTCTAACGCGATTCTCGTGCATCAGCCATGTATAAATCTTGTTATAAGAGGTGTTGGTTGTAGAACTTAAAAGCCTGGGGGTATATTCTTGATAACATGAGGGAACCATGTTATCAAGGTAAGAAAACTGAGGACCAAAACATGTCACTCCAAACAAGGATTAGGCCTTCCTTAAAATAAAACTCCAAATATTAAACACAAGAGAACTCAATTTAAAATTTGCAATTTATTATTTCTAATTGTTTGGTTTAGGTCGCCGTGATATTCATGCACAGTTTCCTATGCTACAAGAATTATCGCTATAACAAAGAGGCTTCATCAGACAAATCGCTGCACTTAATTGCTGTTCCTAGACATTTGTGATCTGCTAATTTAGGAAGTGTATCATCTGGTAAAATCCTTTGTGTGCGCGCGTTTGGACTAGATAAGATGTGAAAGACACACAAATTACTTCAATAAAGTACCTTATATAACACAAAGCGGGACAGTTGTTCAAAAATTAAGTTCCTTTCTAGTTAGCAGTACTATATTCGAGCATTTATATAACAGAATTAACTAGAAATAGCTAAATTGTTTAGCGAAATTATTTGCGGCTCTAGTGTATCCTTTTATCGTGCGGCAGTCTGAATGTGAATAAATTGATGACATTATTTCGATGATCAATTATTTATTGCTATTAATTTTTTTTTTTACATACCAGAAATGCCTATGCAACTTTATTATTACTTATTATTATTTTATTACCTGTCTTAAAATTGTAACAAATGCGTCTGTTTTCGAGCTAATTTTAAAATTACAATGATCAGAAACTGCGTTTCAGATATAAGCTTTAGGGTTATTTTTTTTTTCCTTTCGATAAATATGAACAAATACTGGTTAGATGTCATGTTTGGTGTCTTGTTAACATAATTTACTTCCACTTTACAAATAAATTCACTAACGGTCTTCAAAGGGCGTACACAGCGGCCTCTGCTGGTGACAACTAAGCGCTTATTACCAATTCTTGAGTTCAGAGCTACCGACGATTCAGACTTCGGCTAAGACAAAAAGAACCACTGGCATCTTTTTTCTTATTCTAAATCCTAACCAATATATTTATTATTGTCTAAGAGAGTACAAGTTTTGTAGTCCATTTTGCGGAGTTGAGAGATTAAAATAACCGAATTTCCGTGGAATAAAAAATCCTGCTTACCTACGTCAAAGATTAACTCGGGAAAAAGTGAATACATGTTTCAAATTTATGCTTACGTATTCTGCAAAATTTTCGATTGGTTTGATTTTAATTAAGGCCAAAACACATTAAAGCTTTGAGACCAGTATATTTGTTAAATATGAATTTCGGCGGTTTGTTTGATAGGAGGAAAAACCTGCCACCTCGATAAGAGATCAACTAACTCATATTCAAATGAAAAGTTCTTATGAGGTTTCTTCGTATTGGAATTTAAATCCGGATCTCTCTAACAGAAGATCAAATATCTCGTTGTCCTTCCTGGGACAACTAAGGCCATATGTGACGAAAAAGGTATCATGTCTGTAAATTGGTTCTTCTTGCCTGTTTTGCGAGAAGAAAAACAAGTTTACGGGAGTGGGGAAAACCTGTCATCCCCCATATCTTTTCAAATGGCAATAGGTAAACCGTACATGAATCAAAAACGGTACTAGGTTCAACTGCTATTAGAATTGATTACATCACCATACAAGCATGCTATTGCGAAACGTATTTTTTTTTTTTTTTTTCCCACAATGATTTGTAGGAGAAGAGAGCAGGGCGTCTAACCAACTCGGATCCCTTAACATACTTTTTTTTCGAGCTCTATCTCGACCCGAATAATTTCATGATATTCAATTAGAATATAAAAATGCCTGGTCATAATATTTACATCATTAAGTGAGTTTCGAGAAGTATTTAAGGACATAACATATTTGTTTTGTACATCTGTCCATATGCAAGCTGTTGCAGAAATCAGTTACTGGCTGGATAGAATTCACTGAAATTCAGTATTTGAAATCCGAACAAAAAAATGTGTCCAGCCATCTCAATTTTTGTGTCAGTCTAGTCATTTCCAGGAGAACAAAGAGGCACAACTCAAACTTCTATATAGGTAACTCCTTCCTGGTTGAATGGGATTTTATATAATTTGTTATTTATAATATAGTCTCTGTAGTAGCGAAATTTCAATGTCTGCCCTTCAATTTAGAGCCGAGTTGAATCTTTATAGGGCTTTTTAAATGAAGGCGAGTTAGTCATGTTATATTTAGATGGCAGCGCTTTTCCTACCAGAATCCCTAGTTTTCCGTCCTCAAAACAGGCCAAAGAACACGCACGCGGTTAACATATATCAGACCATGGGAATTAGGGACAGCCATCCCATGCGATTTGGCTTTGAATGTCTTGGCTTGCACGTAATCGTTTACTATGCGTATGAAGTACACTAGAATATGCTTCGATTTTAGCTTCAATCGGAAGATTTTAATTCGTAAAATAATTTGAATTTATATTAATAATTTAATACGTAAGTGTGCAGTCTTGTGAAATTGACTTCTGTTTCCGAAGCGATAAGCAATCCAAAGAAAGACCGTTATATCTCTGGTTCTAGTCGCCATTAGATAGAAGAAAACGTTCCTCTTTCTTCGGCTGTTCCTGAGCTAAAAAAAAAATAATAAAATTAAAATAAAACGAATTTCAGAACTCACAATATTTATTTCAGAATATGAATGCTAGGGTTTAGGACCACAAGATGGCGGCAGTTGGTCGCATTGAGAAAGGCATTCTCACTCAAAAGCCTTTCTTAATTAACAGCTTGGGCTCACTATCAGTGAAATGATGGAGACTGGCTGTTCACTATTTCAAAAGTTAATGTGCTAAGTGAGCTTTCCCTACTCCCTAAATGGAGTTAGAATTTATTTTATTAATAATTTCGGTGAATGACATTTGATATTCATGATCTCCATTAAAATCTGTTTCAATTATGCCCTCTGCGGTGGAAGAATATCTCTCAGCTTAAATATGTCTGCATATAAATAGAACTATAACTTGTAAGAACTTGAAATTTTACAGACGTATTCCACTCCCTTCAAAAGGACTATGAATAACAAATTTGTAACATATACTATGATAGTTCTCGTGAGAATGACAGAAATATCGACAATCGAAATTAAACTGTGAATAATTTCATTTTTTTATACATTAAAAAAAAATGAAATCATTCACAGTTATTCATACCACATGTGAGATAAGGGTTTGTTTTTCATTTTTATTAATTTAATTTTTTTTTACATAGTCTGGAAACCTTGCTCTAGAGATCAAACATAGAACTTTTCCAAGACTCCAATAAGTAAATACTTTACATGAGGTTTTTTTTTCCCCGCAGGCATGAAAACTCCTACCTCCATACATGAGTGGCTAACCGACCTTCAGTTGAAAATCCCCTATAAAAGTTCCTCGTAGAATGGAAAAGGTAATTTTAAGTCCAGTAGTGAAGATCAGTTTTAGAAAGATCCCCCCCACACACACACACTCTGTCGCTCTTTTCGCTTTTTTAAGTAATTAATGATCTTTTTTTTTCCTTTTCTGTAACTGAACCATTTGAGTAGCAACAAACGCAACCCCCCCCCCTCCCCAGATTTCTGATATTTGATGAATTTTGGCCTTTACAATCTCTATGAGAATTTGTTTCAGTGGGAAATTTTTAATGGAAAACTAAGCAAAATAAAATTATTTCACACACATACTTAAGAAAACGATGCCATTCCTATAAGAAAAAGATTCCCCAAAGCATCTTTATTTTTTTTTTTTATCGATTGTGGATATTACATTGTTTTTATGAACAATAAAACATACTACCGAACATTCGAACTTTTTTGGCACTCTTCACCCATCCCACTCCATTTATTGATGCAGTAGCAGATTATCATTTTCCTCTGGATCCATCACTGATGGATCCATGGGAATCAATGATGTTACACGGGGGAAGAGGATATTTATAGCTGACACATTTCCTCTTAAGTTCTCGAAAAATATTTTCTCGCAACAGAAAATTCAAGCAGCACGAAAGTTCCACAAGCTAATTTTTTTTAATAGTGCTTTACACTAATAACATTTTTTTTTATAAAAATAAAAAACTAGTAAGGCAAACATTCGGCATCTGAAAAATCACTTGAGCACGAGCTTTTTTTTTTTTTTTTCCTGCTTTTATATCCTCCTCTTCGTGAATATTTTGTGGAGTCTGTGCAATGAGAAAAAAGAATAGGAAACCACTACAGAGCACGCAAGTATTTCAAGATTTTAAGTCAGATCTTACTTAAAATAGGAAATAAATATTAAAATATTAACATCTAAAATTGTCTTGAAAACAATATCAGTGGTAAGGTCGTGTTGGCAATATTTGTTGCTACGCTCTGTACTACCTTACATGCGTTTCTTTTCAAGAAGAGGCCAGGGGTATGGATGATACAAAAACGTGAGGGAATGTCACCCCGAAAGAGAATAATACCGTGGGCGTCCAGCGACTGGCTGTTACGGCACGACAATACTGCCAGAACACACAGGGTCATTGCTTGGGTATCGTACGTGACCAAAAACGGTATGGCATGCTTGTAACATCCATCTTCAATTAGATCTTATCCTCGGCGACTTCTGAAAATGGCGTTTCTCTTCGAAGCTCCACGATTTTCAGCAGTAGAAAGGTCAAGGAGAGTGCAACAAATTATATTCGAGTGATCGCACAAAAGTGAAGTCCAAAATTGTTTCGAGATTCCTAGCAACGTGTGGGGGGAGAGGGATACGAATGCCGTAAGGAATTATTTAGGCGACCTTGTCGCTGTGGACCAGATGCTAATTAAGGCAGATTACAGAACATTGCAAAAAAAAAAAGTTACCAGACTCGATCAAGAAAGTAGCTGTATAACAATCATTAAAAAAAAAAAAAAAAAAAAGCAATACTCTTCAGATAGCTAAAACTGTTAAGTCTATTCGAGAATAAACAACTAGCAAATTAGATGATCAGTTTTAAAGTTAAGAAAACAATTCTCCAACCCTAATAAGGTTACTTAACATTCAACACACTCAATTATCGTATGCTTCATTAGGAACTCAAATTTTCAGCTTCCAACGAGAAATTTTCCACGAAAAACTCACCTGGAATTGTGAAACAGCTTGGTAGTAATTACGTTAAGAATCTTAAATAGGGACTAATGACCATCTCGTGTGACTATGTACCGACAAATTAACAAAACAGGCATCAATTTGCATTGCTGAATTATTAAAGGAAAAGCTGATTTACATGAATAAGTAATTCTCTTTCATCTCAACGCTTCTAAAGGTTTAGTCAAAAAGATTAAAACTAATTGTATAAGAATCTTTCAGGAAAATGACGCCTGCTTGCTTAGCTTCCTGACAACAAATTGCTTTCGTTTACGTCTTAGGAAACATCCTTGAAGAATGCTCCAATTCCCACCATGTAAAGATGACAAAGAAATTTGCACTGAACTTTGGTAACTGCCAGTAGGTGGCGTTCGGACTTTCAAACGCGATATATAGTACTACTTTCAAAGAGTGACGTTTCTCTTCTATTGAATTTGTAAATTATAAATGTGAACTCTTTCGGAAAAGGAAACTCCTAATTTAAATTGATTATTTCAAATACTTTTTTTTTTCCCCCTAAGTAATTGAAGCTAAGACGAAGAATTTAATCTCAAGAGTTTCTCTAACTAATTACTACAAAATAGCAGTATTTCCTCTTCCTTTTGAATGGACAAGAAAACATCTCATTTATTATGGTCGCTTGGGAAAACCTCATTTACTAAGTTTGCAAACCAGTTTCAATACCCAATAGACCACCAATGTAAACTTAACTAGGAAGACGGATAGCAGATTTGTGCAAATGCTTTTTTTGTTCCACCTTGCTGTATATTTCTACTAATTAGCAAAACACAAGTTAATGCAAAGAATTTCAAACCGTCTAAAGTTGATGGAATGTAACGCGAAATAAATTAAAATGAAAAATTCATTAAAAAAAAAAAAAAGGCTATTGCGTGTGTACCGGGTGCCGATTATAATTAATTCAATACATTTAAGGGTATGTATGTCGTGCTAATCTATTCCCATATATATTTGCAGGAATTCTTTGACGACGGAGGTGTGCTCAGTTCTTTTCCATTATTTCTTTTGTTTTGCAGTAATATTTCGCGATTACTCATAGCATTCATTTTGTAAATGAGAATATTTCCCTACGGGAATTTAAAAGGAAATCATGGGCGGAATTATTTATAAAATGCTACTCTATGTCACAATTCCCAAAGAAACGGCATGTTCTGAATGTGGAATAAGATTTAGGATTTTTTATTTTTTCCTAGTTCACTTTGCAACATTTTGGTCGAATTTCATCCAGACATACAATATTACAAAGTAGTATTCAAGTGTGAATGAAAGTTGACTTGCTGTTCACTTTTCATTCGTACAAGTAACGGGAAAAAAAAAAAAAAAAAAAAAAAAAATATATATATATATATATATATATAGAGAGAGAGAGAGAGAGAGAGTGAAAAAAACATTAAATACGCCATTTTCAACCTACCTTCCCCGCAGTCACCAACGTGATTATAACCGACAAATTTTTAAATGTATGAAACGGTTATTTATGCATTCTACCTTGAAATTAAACATCTGCACATTAAATGCAGACCGCCATTATTACATTACGTCATGACAGGCGGCACAAGGACGTTAAGCCTAATAAAAACTGCATTTACGCTCGAAACAAAATATCCTGTAAGCCGGCTATGATCGGTATTAAGCACAGATGAGAGTTGAATGGGAAAGCGAGGCTATTTCTGCTCCTCATCATGACTTCGACCGGATGCCAAGTTAAAATAAATATGCCATATATAAGCACTTAACTTAACTCACCAATGCATCTGCTTTTAATTTCCAGTAGAGTTGGTAATTGTTTGATTTCATGCTTCGTCGCTAGTCTTGCGGTTCTACGTGTACTTTTTAGTTACACAATTATGTAAAATTACATCAGAATAATAACGCTTGCAATTTGGCATATTTACACTGCTTTTTGTTGTTTAACTTTTTCGATGGGGTGTTAAAGAATTTCTGGAATGTTTATTACCAATTTTGAAATATTTAAATAATTGCAAATCGCATTAAAATTGCATTAATTAGAATGTGAAATATTACGCTACAGGTTTCATAACATTTAAAATGTAGTAAATATTCGATTAAAAAAAAAACATATATATACAACTAGCCTTTTCCTATCATATATTACATTCAGTCTCCTCGGCCTCAGAAACGCTTGTACTCTTCCATTTAAGAATAATATATTTCGTCAGTATAACTCATGAGGATAATATATAATACTATAAATCCGCCCGACCACAGATATGGCTGAAAATTTTACCACCTGTAATCTTTTCTCAAATTGGGACGATGTACCAAACAAAGATCTCCTTAAGAAAGATGAATGTTATCCAGAGGGCAATATGCTTAATAGATGACCAACTTCTCTTACAGACTTTCTCCATTCACTTTTTCATAGATTCTCTGTTTCTACAGTATGCCTTGCTACAGGTATTTTCATGGGCTCTACTCCACTGAAATGAGTATTACCATTCCTTTACTTTCCTGTAAACGTATAAAAACCAGATGATAAACACCCATACATGGCTTGGCCCAACCATTGAACGACTGCTCATCCTTTTTCACATTCCATCTGCCTCTGTTCTTTGAACATCCTTCTCTATACCGTTTTCCTCATGGACTATGACTTCCAGCAGTTTAAGAAACAAATCAAAAGATATGCTCTCTCTTTTTCTCTCTCCTAATCACTTTTCTACACACATGGCATACTTATCTACTAATGACTTGCGTTCTTTGGCTGGTATGTCTATTTTGCAATAAAATTCTTGCTACTACGGTATTAAGATCCGTTAATTTATCAACAGCTGAAAATCTCTGCCATAGGGCAGGGATTTTCAGTCCCTTACATCCTAGACAAGATTCCATCTCGTCTCCAACCAAAGGATAAATATCGCCTTGTTCTCGAGACTCCTTTCTTGAAGCGCTAGTGCAGTTGAAGAATAGCAATGTTGGTTTAGTAAATTCCTCTCTCTCTCGATTCCTTCAGTTGTAATGTTACTATAACTGCAGTTCTTTTCTGCAACAAAAAGTTGCAGTTTAGAATCAAAAGGTGGGTTATGAACCTTTCTGGGAGAAGAAGATTGCAAAAGAATTTCTGTATAAATGGCACAAACAAAAATATTTATATATAAATATTCGCTATTTTAAAATGATCGTTATATTCTCAGCGCTTTTCAAAGTATTATCTTTACAATTCTTTTCTATTATAGAAACTTCCTTAGATTCATAATGTAGCACAGTAGAGTACACACCAAGGTGTAATGGTAATAATCAGTGTAGAATTTTGTAGGAAAAAGCAAAATAATAAATATAAGTAAATAAATATATATACGTAAATGTAATGTAAGGTAAAATTGCAACATAAGTAGTACAGAATTTGTGAAACAGTAATAATATATTAGAATTTTATTGTACTTATATATATACACACACACAATATAGAGAAACGAAGTTCAGTAATATGCATATACTTGTACTCTCATCAATACATGTGCATAATGTAAACAGCAGATATGAATAATAAAACTTAGACTTCAAAAAAAAAATTTTTTTTAATAAAAAATAGAAGTACGTTATTGTCACATTTCATAAGATTTTTATACGAACTTTACAATATGTAGATCATCCCATTGAATTTAGATTTCTCAAGAGAGTCTCTTTAGAGACTTTCACCCACGAAAGATTATTTGCAAATCTATAGTACATTTTTGTACCGTGGATGGGTTAAGGATGTTTTTTTTTTTATTTATTGGTTTTATTTTAATTTTTTGTATTTTTAATTTTTTACATAGTCCGGAAATCCTGCTCTAGAGACCAAATATGAAACTTTTTCAAGCCAATTCAGGCCTCTAATAGGCGGCGCGGTGGTCTCACACACCCGTCGATGAAATTAATCATCCACCTAAAGACAATCACAAACATCCATGTCCACGGCGGGATTCACCCGTAGCCTATTGGTTGGAGAGTGGGTACGCTAACCACTTGGCCAACTTTCTCTCTCTCATATATATATATATATATATATATATATATACACACACATATATATATATATATATATATATATATATATATACATACACACACACACACACACACATACACACAGTATATATGACAATAGGCCTGTTGAAGCTGCATGCGTGCAAGGAACTATGCATATTTTAAGAAGATGAAGCCTGGATGGTTTAATAAAAGGAACCAGGAATGCTTTGTGTGGCACCTTGAACTTGGAGAATGTCTGGGGATAATACATTAGAAATGGATGGAGTTGTCTGAAACTACTGAAGCAGCTAATGCTATGAAGCAAATGTATTATGTCGGTCAATTGTATCTGAAAGTTGTAGATGAAAAGCACGTAAGACCATTTTACGACTTTTCATCGTAAAGCTTCTAGGAGCCAAAAACCTTCCACCCTGTAAGAAAACAGCTAACTCGCCTTCAGATAAAAAGTCCTACTAAAGGTTCTACACGTCCTGGACAGGATCCAACTCGCATGTTTCTAACCAAAGGATCGTCGATACCGATTGAGCGACGGAGACTCTTAGGAAATGGATTTTTCTTTGATCGAGAAACATTTATTTAGCGTTACAAATGAAAATTCTGTGAAACCAATAACAATCAAATAATGAAGTGTGCTGATTCATTATCATGAATTCAAATAAAAAGTATAAAATAATCGCAATAAAAGCATAACAGAAAAAAATTAAATAAACAAATCCTATAAATTTTTTTCTTTACTCTTTTATATAAAAAGTTTTAATACATGTGAAACAACTGTTTTTATATTTGGTATTAAAGGATGTAATTCCAGCAATGTGATCTTAGAATGAAGCACCCAGGAGTAGATCTTCAATGGATGGATTACGTAATATATTAAATTTTGAAAATTATTATTATTACGTAACACCTCCAAGGAGTCCAAAGACTCATCAAGGGAAGGCACCTACTCTACAACTCTCCGTCTCCACCACTTAATCCACCAACTACAGTGAAACACCACTACCATCATGATCATCTACACTAACGCCATCTACTACCCACCACCACTAGTACTTTTGTCTGAAAATTGCGTGTTCAAGGCCGATTTCTCTGTATGCTGGGTGAAAAACCTAAGTTTCCGGGAGAAAAAAAGCCCTGTTACTTTTCTAAGATCAAATTCTCTCACTATATGACTAATCCGCGACTAAATTTTGTTATTTCTTGAAAGGTAAACGCGTGCTAATAACCTCTAAGCATCATGTGAATAAATAAAATGTGTGTACAAAGTTATGTTGCCTTTTAGCATTATTTCATTTAAACATTATTTTCTCTTCCCTTTTCGTGAGATGTTAATGGCATTATTATGTTTTAGGAAAACTTCGACACATTAGATGATCATAAATTATCTTCAGGATTTATGATCATGTGATGGATCATTACTTGAAAACCTGTAAGAAGTGATTTATAGGAAGATAGCATGCGATCAAATCAGCTCCACCCATTCTTACAGATTCGAAGCTCTTTTCGCACCATCAATAAATCATCAGGACAACTTTCAAAATCCAATTTAACTACGATAGCAGAATTTTCTACATTTGTATATTCAAGGACGTTTTATTATGTTCTTCCAGGTTTTTTTTTTTTTTTTACTTTTTAGTAAATAATAAATTTCTTCCTATTACTTTGATAAAATATCATCAACAGCATGGTTTTAAGCAATCTTTGGTAAAATTCGCATAATTTAAATTAAAAAATATCTTCCTGTGTGATGCTGGTAACCAAACTTTCCTGAAGAGTGCCTCGAGGTAGAAACTTCTCAGTACCATAGCTACCGTAAGTCATTCTCTATACGTTTCAAATGTTCGCATTTTCTTTCGGACTGGTAACATCGACAAGCTACATAGGCAGCTTTTCAAAAGCTTCGCATGCACTTTACCTAATACCAAATATGCATTCGCACAGATTTATCTTGACTACAGCTAATCGCTTGTGCGACTGGTGTGAGCCATTATACAAGTTCAGTTTCTCAAAACTTCAAAGTTGTGGAAAAGCCTGAGGTCACATCTTTCAGTTGCTTAGCGACGGGATAAATGTCACAGTTATGTCTAGCTACGAAGCGACACATTAACATTTCTGAGATGAGAATTGTCGATGCATGAAATGCGAAACCAAAATTGACTGGGTAATAAGCCAAAAATAAGGATGGTAAGAAAAATAAAAAAATTCGTATGTATTTCTATCATTGAAGTCACGTACATTGACTTATAGTAAGAAACTATTGCATTACGTGGGAAGAAACCATCAAAAATCTAAAATAAAGAAAAAATCATGAGACAGTTATTCTTAAGACAACTATTTGCATAAAGCAGAATTTCAACTTGAGGTACGTGAACATGCTTTTGTGGAGAAATGAATGAAAGAATTCTTTACTTTTTAGGGTGGAATATATTTCATTTTTATTAATATTATTTTTGGTTTAATTGATTTCATTTATAGCAGAGCAATAGGATTCCCTAACACTATTTGATCAAAATAACTTCGTAGTAATGGATATGACTATATACATTATAACCATGGCTCATACAGATATAAAAAGAAGCACACATTCTTTCAATATTCATAGACAAATATTAACAGTAAAATGGATCCTATGATAGTCGAAAGAAACTGAGCTCTTCAGTATGGTCCATTTTACTGTTAATATTTGTCTGTGAATATTGAAAGAATGTGTGCTTTTTATATCTGTATGAGCCATTGTTATAATGTATATAGTCATATCAGTTAATACGAAGGGGTATACTGTTATTTTGATTAAATAGTATAAGTGAATCCTATTCGGGAAATTTCTGTCCAATGCTGTTGGTCAAGTATAAGTGAAGTGGAAACGCCTAGAAGCAACAATAACAACACAATCGCTGGTATGCTAAATAAAATTAAAGAGGTTGACCACCGAGTGTTAAAGCGTTCGGCACACGAAAAAAAAATTGCCTACCCTTGGTTGTAGCACTCGCTACCAACTTCCGAAATGTCTTTACATCGGGAGCTGAAGAACATGGATTTCCATGGCAGCGCAGTTGTACACACAAGCCTAACATCAGCAAGTAACGCCCAGCTTCGGGTGGAGTAGTGTAATGCTCACCGCCATTTGACTCTAGAATAAAAACGCATTCTCAGGAGCTAATCACGTTTCGCCATCTGGCTGTCTGACGGACGAATCTTGATTTGGATGCCAGGAGAATGCTACCTACTCGGATGTGCTGTGCCAACTGCTAAGCTTGGTGGAGAAAGTATCATCATCTGGCTGTATTTCATGGCTAGGTCTCCTAGTTCCAGTGACGGGGAATCTTAACGCTGCAGCCTATAATGACATTCCAGACAATTCTGTGCTTCCAGCTTTATGGCGACAGTTCGGTGAAGGTTCCTTCCTGTATCAACCTGAGTGTTCCATCTACAAATCAAGGTCTGTGCAGGAATGGTTTGATGAGATGGTTGTTGAACTTGACTGGCCTGCACAGAGTCCTTATCTTAATCCCATCTATTGATTGAAATAGAACGCCGACTGCATCCAGGCCGACTCGCCCGCTAGTGACCGATCTCACTCGTGTTCTTCTGGAAGAATAGAAGGGAATTCATCATGCAGCAACGTACCAAAATCTAGTGGAAGGCCTTCCTAGACGATTAAATGCTGTTATAGCAGCAAAAGATGGACCAATTCCATTTTCTTCCATATTAGAGCGAGAGTTGAAATGAAAAGGTGTCCACATATTTATTTTTGTAATCAGATAGTGTAAATACTCTGTAGCTAAGAATATTAAGTGTAGCAAGTGTATGCCAAAAATGCTCAAGGACTTAAAGGAATATTTAGTTTGAAACGGTCAAATTCCTAGTATGATATAAAATTACATAAAGTAATACTGATGTGAGTGCTCGGGCTCATTCGAAATATATAGATTTCGAAGAACTCGGCAATGACCTTTCAAGATGGTCGCTAGGTACAGTGAGTTAAAATTCAGTCAATTCCAACTTGAGACCAAATGTCCTGTTCTGTGCACACAGAAACCAGCAACAACTATATATATAAATCAATGAATTGAAAAATCTGATTTTGAAAACGCCATAAGACTCGTTTCAAGTCTCAATGCAGAAATTTCCCCCACCCGCTTTCAGCGAACCATATCTTCCGATCCCTAGATATGTCTTAAGCTGCTTTAACTTCCTTCCCAGTAAATCTACCGAAACTGGTGCAATCTTACAAAACCTATTATTGTCGTATTTCGTTCTCTCCCCATGCGCTGATGACCTAAAACAGATCACCTTAGGAATGATAAGCCATGCAGAAAATTCATTTTATGCTCCCCTTATGGATATCGGCTAACTTCTGAGATGCACCTGTTTGTGTGTGTGTCAAAAATGAACCAATATTCAGATACTAGTCATTCAAAGGAAAAGAAAAAATTCTCCAATAGAAGTGACATTCTATTGTTTTCATATTAATCTTCTCAAAAATATAAGCGAAAGAGAGAAGGTCATAAATAGCAATCTTCACTAGTCCGGTTGGCAGAATTATAGCCTATTGGTTGCAGCGTACTCCTTTCTATAACCAATTGGCTGTTACTTCGATTCCACGTTGGGCAGAGATGTTTATGAATGTTATCATGGTTAATGATGATAGATGGAATTCATCGCCTACTGCGACGCCATAATCCTACTTATTGAACAACTGAAATTGGTTGTGGAGGGGGAATCCTTGTTTTTCTCTAGTAGAGGATTTCTGATTATCTAATCCTGAGTCCACCAATGTAGTAATAAGTTTATACAGCCTTTTGCTATGAGATCCACGTTTAATATTTTTTCTTTGTTTTTTTATGTTGCTTCCACCCATGGTGTAAATCTATAGTACTGTGGATGGGTTAAAGATTATTTTTTTTTTCTTTGTCGATATATATTACATTTTATTTCATTTTTAAATAATCTGGAAATCCTGCTTCTAGAGACCAAACACGGAACTTATTGAAGTCACCGCAGGCCAATAAGCAGGGTGGTGGTCTCACGCCAGGTGAGACCACCACCTGGCGATGAAATTCATCTCCTACTTAAAAACAATTAGAAATATCCATGCCCTCGGCGGGATTAGAACCCGGCGTCTGTTAGTTGGAAGGCGGGTACGCACATAATTCAGCATATCCACTCTCTAACCAACAAACTACCAGGTTCTAATCCCGCCGGGGAATGGATGTTTGTGACTGTCTTAAGGTGGTAGATGAATCTCGTTGTCTCACTTTATTGGAGTTCTGAATTGGCCCAAAGAAGTCTCATGTTTGGTCTCTAGAGGGTAAGTTTCTGGAGTATATAAAAACATATAAAATAAAAATATAAACAAATCTTTAGCTCCTGGCTAAAGCACTCATATACTGTAGGTTTACTAAAACTTTCGCGATTGGGTCGCATTAACAAAAAATATCGATCTCTATGCCTTTTTCCAAATGACGAAGGAAGTTTCATCAACTTTAGTTTAACAAAAACACAGTCCTTTCTTGTTTTTCAAAAAGGAGCCGTCTCTACAGCCACCTCATCGTTCAAAAATCCTGGATTTTTCTTTCAATGCAAGCGTTACTTCTGTCTGAAACAAGTATTACCCTGTGCAAATCCCCCAATCTAGCTTATCTTAGAACTGTTTCACATATAGGATGGAGTATTATTTTTCTAAAAATCCCTAAGTCATTGCAAAAGAGTAATCTGAATAACTCACAATATCTCTGTTTGTGGAGCGAGTTGCACATTCTGTCAAAGACGATTAATGCTTTCATGAGTTCCATCAACTGGCATTCGTAATTCCTCCATGAAACAGTATGAACACCAGCAGCAGTTGGTCAACATTCGTATATACAGTGTGTGTGTTTTTCTTGGTTCTCCTCTACTTCTCTTCTGTGGAGCCGTCCAATTTCCCATTTCTTCACCCCCCCCCCACAAAAAAAAAAAATCTGTTACCAACTGCATATCCACTTTCGCTCTAATGCATATAAGTTTGCAACTTTTGTTTCTGAATGAATACAGAAAAGTATAATAAAAAACAAACAACAAAAATAGAGTCTTGTGGTTATTATCTAATTTTCTCTTAAAAACTGGTTAATGCTTACTGACCAGTGGAGGAAAAAAAAGAGTTACGAACTTAATGTTTATTGCAACATAAGTACAATATTAGGTACGCTTACGTATTCTTGTAATATAACCTGAACTGAAACTAATTAAAATGCAGCGAGACTATGAAATTTAGTAAATATTTCACTAGATTTTACACAAGCGGCATTATCAAGAGTTATACAAATAACGAATATCCTTTGCTAAAGTTCGTGGTGTAATCAGTAGACGAAAAGATACTAAATAAACATGGATAATACTCCTTTGTTGTAATTGTCTTTGAAAAGGGAACCCTTGAAAGGTGATCTAGGGCTTTGTATATTTTCGCCTGTAGCAATGATTGCCGTATTCTAGTTTTCATTCTCTCTCTCATTCTTTGTTTATAGTGCGCGAATTTTTTTTCATACTTCAATAAAGGTCTTTCAAACCGAAATATCAGAAGATCCATTAAAACGAGCTGTATGGTTCGTGTTAGCTGGACCTTTAGTACACCATAAATAAGCTCTAAATATTGTTTCGATGTTCCTTTTCTTAAAATTGTGTTATTCAGCTCATTAGGGTCTGCTATTCTGTAAGCATTACAATTTAATATAAATTGCAAGAGGAATCTTGCATGGTTAAGTATTTAGGTAGTCCTAATAGGCGAAGGATTCTATCTCAGCCTTATACAAATATGTGCATATTATCTTACCCTATATCGTGAGACTAAATCCTTTAATCCTCATCAAGCGAAATGAGTGGGCAGAGGGTAGTGACCTGTACCCAATACCAAAGTGCATCTACTTCACATAACTTTTATGACTAAGTGTACATTGCATGTGATATAATGAGTACACATGTTTAGGGCAACGAACCCTCCCTACCAGGTGGTCATAGGAAAAGATAATTAGCATTCATTATCAACGGTAACGTATAAAATTTATTTGTAGACTTTCGTGGAATGTGCAAGACAACACCTTTCTTACGTAAATGAATACAATGCAAGCGGACGTTACGGAATTTCATTAAGGACAACAAAAGCCATTGAATGAAAAAAAGAGTTTTAAAAAAACTGTATGAAGTTTGCGTTTTATACAGCTTTGCAGAAATTTTCTTTATCAGTTGAGTCAATTAAAACTGCATTAGGAAAATAGCGTCTAGTTGTTGAATTCTTTATGGCGTAATCTTTATGGTGTTGATAAGGGAGTTGGCTGACCGTCTTTAAGAATCACATCTGCGTGTTCAGTAGGGGCGCGCGATAACTTTTACTTATTTTTTCGCGGAGATTTTCTGCTCCCAAACTATCCATTTATGTTGTGTGCTATCATTAAATTTACACCTGCTGCTTTCCCAGACTGTTCCAAACGGTCCCATTATCTAATCTTCATTTGCAAAATCCCTCATCGAACAAGTCGCTTTCTTTTTAATAAATTGTATTCAAATGCTTTCCCATTTCTTCCACTCTACTAACCACAGAACAATTCATTAACTTCATCCACAACTTATCTCTGTTGCAGTTTATCAATAGCTCACATCGTCCCATCTTGAATGGAAATACAATAAAATCTACTTAAGTTATATCTATGTCAAACGTTGTATTCTATATTTAAGATCAAAGCACCAGTCTCATTCATTATCCTGTATGACACGGCACGCTAAACAGGATTTCCCGCATAAAATTGCTTAATATATCCGGATAATGTTTAGCGTTCCATCATCTGGTACAAACGAACTAACAGCATAAAAAATAAAAAGGCTTAAACTTCATTACTTGACTAAAATTAGGCTTAGTTTATTTAACAGTGATACACGGTATAAACCCATCCTGTCATATTCGATATTAGCCGCTAAGAAAAAAAGGTTTTTCCTTATTAATCTAAAGTTAACGTCTTATTAATGATTTCAGACAGTGTCTTCGTCCATCAGCGAACTTCATAATTACGATTTTAATGGCCAATATTTACGAGCTAAATCTATTTAGTTCGGAGGCTCACGGTAGACGATCAATGCCGGTGATTCAAGGCTTCAGGAAATATGGAATGGCGTGGTTATTTAATAATTTCTAACATAAACGTAACCCTTCGATGATCGACTTTACCGTAACATTTGTTAGCCTCTTGTCAAAGTTTTCTGATAATGTCAGATAGAATGTGAAAGAAAATACTCTTCAAATAACGGCTTCGAAACAGCAAAAATAAATTAATTGATTTTTTGCATCTTTCTTGTGCTAGTCAGATAGGTAATTAGTAAAGTCGATTTAAAAGACAGAAGGGAAAATAATATATTTCAATGTTTTGAAGAGCAGCAAGTATTTAATAAATAATTTGATTTACCATAAAGTACAGATGTTAACCTTATATTATTTTCCAACAGAGTCTATCATAAGTCGATGCATGTAGTGTATTAGTCTAATATTTTTAAACGTTTATATTTTGAATGTCTATATAACTCATCTTGGTAATGTTTGTTACCACAGTTTCGCAATTCTCGAGCGATCTCCTATATCACAACTAGCTCTTTTAATTTTATTTATTTTTGACAGTTGTAGAACAGATAATCAGCTAGAATGTTAGAATGAAAATCAGAGTTATAAATGACTGCAACTGAAATATTGCCAGCATCGTTGCCCGATTTATTAGTGCAGGGTTTCTCAAACTTTTCTTCGACGGAACACTTCACAAATCCTGAAATTTTCACGGAACACCTTGGTTATTTTGTAATGTATTAATTAATTGGTAATTTAGCTGATTTTTTTATCATTAATAACTGATAATTAATAATTAAACATCAATTAAACCATCATTAAATTAATTTGTGCTGATTTTCATTGACATATCCTATTCTGATCATCAAAAATTTATATTATAAGTACTTACGAGTGAATGCAGACTTTTTCTCCTGTATGCTGCTAGTTTTCCCCTCCTTTTGTACATCCTGGAGATCGATCTTTGTAGGCTGTTCCGTCACAAACACCTTCAATAAGAGATTTCTTAATACCAAAATTAATTAATTTTGGTATTAAGAATTTAATTTTGTTTAAAAAATAAACAAAATTAAACAAAGAGACCTTGTCTCTTATTCATATTAGAATTTAAATCTGTATTCCTATTACTTTAAAAAAAAAATCACGGCACTCCCGTTTCAGAGCAAGCACTTACACACTACAATACGAACTTGCGAAGAAAGTATTCAGTATTAATAGATTTGAGAACCGGATACAGACTACCTTGATCTTCAATTTCAGTGGAAAAAAATTCGTTATACTTTCTTGCTGAATAGTCACTGACATTTGCAACACAGATGTTATTTCGTTCAGTTTTGAGAACAGAGGATATGCCACCCATTGTTATAATCCGCTTGCAGGCAATTTTTATGACCCGTCATAAACAGCGGTATTCCCTTTCCCAAATGTTGAAAGGTTTCGATGTGTGAAAATTATCGATACACAGAATATTAGGCGTCTGGGTCTGAGCTTTTCGACATATTCACAAATATTATTCTCCTCAGAATATTTCTACTATAAAATATTTATTCATGAAAAATGCTTAGAAAACTAAAATGACAAATTCCAGAACTCGCGGAACACCTATTCACCTTCCGAGGAACACTGGTGTTCCGCAGAACACAGTTTGAGAACCCCTGGATTAGTGTATCCGCTCCAGCCAAGAGGCTGAAGAATCCCTACATGGTCATGGATGTTTGTAAATATCCCCAACTACCTACTACTTGTTCTAGTAGAAGACTTCACTCCCAAATTCCTATGAAGTACGGGAATGACCATACGGCGTTCTATGACGTCACATGTAAATAACTGAGATATTAGAATAAGGATACGGAAGCAATGTCATAACAGTACAGGAAGTACTGAAACCATTCAAGACCTCATCTTAGAACATTAAATGTTTTGAGAGTCCAATGAAAAATTAGACAAGGAACAAACACACAACTAATCCATTTTTTCTCGAAAGTAACATAACTGAGTTTTACAAAAAAAAAATAATAATAATAACAAATTGTGTTTTTATATTACTCTATTAGGATGTATAATAAAAATTGAAAATCGGTACGATTTTTAATCTTATATTCTTTGGTGACAAAACTCTTATTTTTAGAAAACTTCCCTGGCGACATGATTTCGACGACTTATTGCGAATAGGAAGAAATTGTTAAGACCAAATTGTTCTTAACGCCATTGACTTCTGATTGTGCAACAATTTAAGGTAACAGTTTCAAAATCAAAGTGTGTCGAGGGGTCATTGCGGCTAAGATGGTGGATTTTTGCATTCCTTACTTTCTAGCATATAATGGCAATTTTATGCTCTAGTAAAGCTGTATCTAGAATCAGCTGTTCTTCCTTACTTCCCCGTCACTAAGTCTGTGATCAAAAGGGTGCAATCAATTCTTGTTCATGCTTACATAATAGAAATCTGAACCCAATTTCAAAAATACTTTTAACAGTATGGATTTTAAAAGCATGAACTGTTGCGATGATGAAAATTAAAAATATTGTCAAAAGAATAATGGCGTAAAATATTTCTCGAACCAGTACAGTTTTAATCAATTATGTATTTAATAGATTTATTTTTTTAATCCAATATGAAATGTATTTGAAACTTCTGTGAATTCTTCTCAGGAAAATGAAATCTCGACTGACATTCATTTTGCTTCGTTTAAAATTAAAACAGTAGAATGGATTAATAAGCATTGTTTGTTTAGCTAAATGTCTTTCAAAATCGACTAACAATTATTAAACATTCATGGATGCTTGAAGGCATCATTAAGTATAAATACTGAGCGACCTAAACAGAATTTAATAACACTGTTTATACGCTTACAAGCAAATGTAATTTGAAACAAAGAATAAATATCTCTACTAAGCGATTCCTAAGAATTAAGCTCCTGTTGTACAGCACACAATAGGTTCGAGCTGACCAAGCAAATGAATCGCGAATTGTTATAGGCGAAGATTATAAAAGTGCAAAAATGAAAGTCACTGTACTATTATTAAAATTTAAGTAAACATGCTGCATATTACGATGCATTATGTAACATGATTTACTGACTGTGTTACCTTGGTTTACGAAAAACCAAGAATATCAATACTGAAATATATTTTCGCTAGCATTTTATATACAGTATATTAAAAAAAAATAAATGGCGCCATCTAGTGACAATTTCAATATTCCAATATTAAATAAAATAAAAATTGATGCGATGACAGATTAATTATTTAATTATTTTGCATTACATAAATTGTTTAAAACAATGCTAATGATGTTTTTAATCAAATCAATCATTACACAAATTTAGCCTAGTTAAACAAATGTAAAAATGTTTGACCCTGTGACCTTGAGACTACACCCGTTCCATTCTGTTTATACGAACAGTTCATCGTACGAAACATTCAAAATAGCTTCCGTGTGCGCCTCTATTCCGCATTTCAGTCATATATTTTCGCCTCGTTACCTCTACACACATTGAGTAAATCATTTTCAACACCCACCTCCGATAACACCTACAGAATACGTACTACTCCCAGGGTAGTCACATTTTCATGTTCTCCTCCTTATGTAGTAAGCGACTAAAAGTTTTCTTCTTTTTTTTTTCATTATCATATTGCCAATTCCCACCTCTATTCATCACCGATTACAGCCAAAGTTTGAAGTAACAGTTGCTTCTACTGAGCCAAATTTAGCTGTGGACTAAACCTGGATTGTTCAAGTACCACGTGCAATCATTAAAGAGCGAAAGAATTTTTTTTTTTTTTTAATGCGACAGAAAAGAGGTCGTTGACATACCAAACCAGAACATACGAAAATAGTTAGCAGTGAACGAGGACACGGTAGCAAGAAGTGACTGTCGTAGCAGGATGGGGCGATGCCACTTTCTTCGGCTGGATGCAATTGATTCTCTTCTGTACCTTGTAGAAGGATATGGTTTGTCGGTCTGTTGTTTTAGAGCTTATTATTCACGGTACATTAGTGTTTTTACTACAGAAATACATACGGAGAGAACACAGGAAACAATGGCATTTCAAAAACCGGAACCCCATTTCTATCACTAACGCTTCGTTACCCAGCGTTAAGTCGTTGTTGTAAACATTAAGCTACAAATGCAAGGTTTAACAAAATAGCTTAATTTAAAAATGCGGTTTGTACTGCGGATTTTGAAAAATACCGTTCGTTTACTAGTTCATTATTCATGCCACCATTTGTTGGGAAAGAATTCACTTATTTTTGCACCACTGAAGAGCCAGCGCATAAATTTAAAGCAGAATTGTCTCATTTCACAAATGTCCGTATTGTGTAAAAGAATGCGTAACTATGGTGACAGCATAGCATAGCCTTTAATTTTCAATAATTGTGTTGTTTCAGTAATGTGACCGGCAGGTAAAGCCAGTGGCACCTTCAATAAATGTCAACACCAAACGAAGTTTTGTGTTGTCACGTGTTAGCCGAAGGACAATTATTTTAGAAGTATCGAGGAATAGCTGTTCTCATGCATGATGAATAATTCCTACTTAGTGTCCACATCAAAAGATAAAATATCAGTTACGAGAAAAAAATGTTAATGAATTTATATATTAATGAAATGTTATGTTTTGTGCGAAATGTTAATGAAGCCTTAAGTTAGACTAGAAAACTTCCTACAAATCAAAGAAATCTCAATTAAATTAATTAAATTTATACAAAGGAGTTTAAAATAATATTTAAATATGATTTTTATATGCACTAGGAGATTATTTCATGGTACGCAGAGATAATCAAAACATGATTATCTACAATATGATTATAAAAAGATGTCTTTAAAATAATTTCCGCAAATATTTCTTTAAATTGAAATGATGGGAATTAACGGTATGAAAGCCTGAATATAAATTACTACAGTGTGCTTGTTTGGCAGCTGATGGCCTGCAAAGGTCGATCCCACCTTATTAGTATGTGTGAAATTCCAGACAGGGATAGGTAATCAGAATTACTATACAGTACTAAATACTAAATATTTCGCTACTCAGCGTTCTTAAATGAGTTAGGTAAGCTGCACAATTCAGCTAGAGTAGATAGATTAAAACAGTGCATTTGTCACGTGCAGTAGCTATTGTTAGCCAAAGCGAACTGTCTGAACTATTTCAATTCAGATATCTTGTAGATGTGTCTATATATGAGGATTCCACACGAATTATCTTCCTAAACAAATGTATTTCTTCAAATTTATCCTCAATCGAAAAGTTATTCACCCTCCCCCCACAAGAAATTTTCCGGCTATGCCATTGGTACGATACACTTGCACCAGTGACATATTCATAGGACCGCAAAGTGGTTAGTACCTCACAATGAGAAAACTCCAAATATAGCTCCGGAACCGATGAGAACCAAGACATGCTTGGCACATTCTAATCGTTGGTGATTTTAAATGTTTATACATATCTACGTTTGTATAAATATGGTCTATATAGAGGAGAAAGAAGGATATATTCTTCAGTGTTTTGACAATGCTAAGAAAGTTAAGAATTGTACAGTAAGACCATATTTGATGCAACATTCTGGATTCGATACGTGATGATGTTAAATTGACCAAAGAGTTTAACACGAAAAAAAACAAAAAACCCAGATGAAGCTTAAAATAGTTATTTGACTTTCGTATCATATAATGAAGACAAAATTTCATAAATAACTAGTAGGACAATGGACAAGTTTTTCCACTCACCCTTACAGCCGGTTTTTTACTGATAAGAGAAAATCGACTTTTGTTTGGGGTAAATATTTTATCTTAATTTGCCAGAAGGTGAGTTGTGAATAATGTCGATTTTATCTGCTTGGCATAAGTAGAAGGAATTACTGCAAAATTACTCGACAGAATCAAAATCTTCAACCACTGTGCATGTGAGGGGGGGGGAATGTAACCAAACACTATTACAAGTTTGCATTACGCTCGTTATACACAAGAGACCACAAAACATCAGTATCGTGTGCGGTGTTAGGGTAGACGCCCCCTCCCCCTATATTCAAGAAAATATGCAAAATAATAATTTAAAAAAAAAATCTTTCTTAAGGTTGCGATACAACTTTGCCGGGTTTTTGCCGTCCTCCAGACTTGCCGCTCCAAACTACCTTAATTCCTTAGTGGCTACGACGACCCTGGTCGACTCTGAACATGTAGTTAAGAAGAAAGAAAAAACAAGTTTAAATGATTTTGGAGGTTGTAGTCTTTAAGGAAAGACTAAGTATGGCTGTTCAAAAGAACAGAGGTAGATGGACTAAAAGCAAATAAGTTGGTTTGATAATTCTGAAGAGGAATTTTATATAGATTTGACTAGTAACTACTTGTGTTTTTGTAAGCTTCGAAAAAAAAGTTGAGAATAATGGTGGCCGGTTCTGTGGAGAACCACCTGTGAAAGCGAACTGTGGTAACTGTTGCTTGATAGCATGGCTGTGGGTTTCGAATCCACTATGGCATGGACGTTTATGAATGTTAGTGGCGTTTCATTCTTCAGCGTTGGACCACCACTCTACTTGCTGGTGACCTAAATATTGGTTTACAACTTTTTGTGGGGTGAAATCTTACCCCCTCTCTTTTAAAAAGTTTTTAAAATTGATTTACAGTTTTTCACACTGTAAATCAATGTACACATACACACACATTTCTGAGAAGAATATTTTAATTATCTCTGAATGGCTAATTACAATTACTATAATATTAATATTATAATCTATATAATCCAAATATCTGATCCCAAACGAATCTTCATCCGCGAATCATTTTTCGTTGGCGGTGGCCCAAAATGTCTTTCTGCCGCTCAGCTTCCATGTTGTTTTGCATAGTTTATCACAATCAATTTATAACTCGCATTATACGAAAGTCTTTTTTGTTTTAGACTCACGTTTATAGTTTTATGACAATAAAATATTCAACGAATTATAAAAATAATCCAAATGAACCATTAAAACTCGCCCACTACTCTTGATGCCGATGAAGTTTTCGTATGTAAATCGGGGATTTCCACATATGGTCTAGACATGTGTTTGGCTAGCATCGAAAATGTGGGAATCCGAGACTTACCCGGTATCCCCTACCTTCGGACCATAAGACGCACCCCAATTCTAAGTCGATTTCTCTACGTAAAAAAAAGGTGCATCTTATGGTCCGAAAAATACGGTACTTTCTCTAAGCTATTTATAATAAATAACAATAAGCTAATGCCTTTTATTCCATTATAGGGAGTAGGCAGTTCAGCCTCCACTGGTAGCCAATCAGAGATAGCTGGCCCATGTCTATCACTAATTATAGTCAGCCACCGATGAAGAGACTAGCAAACAAGTACTGCCATCTCTTGGTACCTAACCCTAACAGGATATGTTACTGTCTGAAATAATGTAGGTTCTACGGTCGATTTTCTTGAGTTTACGGGACGAAGAACGCAAGTTTCCGGGAGAAAAAAACCCACTTGCCACTGCCAGATATCGGCTAACTCGGGAACCGGTCGGAGATAAGTTTGGAAAAAGTTCCTCCAGTCGGCGACTAGACTTTAACTACAAGTCTATCTTCGGTTACATGGCACAGAGGAAGCAAGCGCCCCCTTTCACCGAGCTACACAAGCCTATAAGGTTATTTATTAAAGAAACAAATTATTTTTGCAACGAATATTTAAGAAATTTAAAAGAAAAATCTCTCTCTCTGTGTGTGTTACATTTCTAAAACAGGAAGTTTGTGTCAAACCTTGACAACCATTTATTGTATCATATCAATTTCTTCTTAGAAACGAATTTTTAAGTACTTTTAAAGATGTGATACTGGACTTTTTTTTAATAATAAATTTAGTTTAATCCTTTATCCAAGTGTAAGCAAACGAAGTTTGCTTTTGAAGTATCTTCAGGACTGAGGAAACTCGTGGTAAAGGTGGACCAAGCTCTAATCACTCCTTGTCTTAGTATCTCCCATAATGCAAAGCACATCTCTTTGCGGACATGAAAGGTCGAAACCGGTCTGGGTAGTGGCCCTTCCCTTAATACATTGCATTATGCATGTCTGCAAGGAGATGTGCTTTGCATTATGGGAGATACCAAGACAAGGAGATTTGAGAGCTTGGTCCACCTTTTACCACGAGTTACCTTAGTCCTGAAGATACTTCAGGTGCAAACTTTGTTTGCTTACACTTGGATAAAGGATTAAACTAAATTTATTATAGTCTTACCAAGAGGAAAAACTTCCAACATTTCATTTAATATACTTATACAGTACTACACATTAATATTTAATGCTCATTTTCCATTGAAAATTTTCTATTCGAGTTAGAACATGACATTATGCTGGCGTTTTTGTCCCTGAAGTTTAATACTGTTTTGCTTTTATCATTTCACATCCGATGATTTGAACGGCAATTAATTTCGCCGGCGTTGATATTAGTTAACTTGTTAACTATTTATTAAGGAGCTAACTATACTTCCAAATTACAAGAACAAACAACCTTTAATATGTTAAAATTAATTTATGCGAGCCCATTTTGTTATTTTTTGTATATGAAAATTCCTACTTTTTTTTTTTCCCCATTTATATATGAAATCAATGAAAATGTCTACTCTTTGAATGCCTTCTTTGAATTTAGACACTTACGAGAAAAGAGTCGAGACAATGTATTATCTCGAAAACAGTTGCCAACTAGAACTAAAGCTGTCTTTGAGTATTTCCTAAGTTAGTCGATCTCTGGAACGGGCAAGTACGTTTTTTCCTTTCAGAAACTTGGGATCATAGAAATCACAGTATTTCAGACAATACTGTATAGTGTTAGGGACCAGGAGATAGCAGCTGTTGTCTATTGTACTCTCTTCCCTGAATGCCCTTTAAAATCATTGCTAGTATTGGAACCAGGTATCTATGACTGGCTTCCACTCCTCCAATTTATAAAGATTAAGTCAGACTAGCTTACTCCCATTGGGACCAAAGGGTGTTAGGGTTTGTTTATTTGTGCACTGTTGCTTATCCTTTATAAGTGTTTTATCCAACTCATGGAAAATCAGCCATCATACATTAGTGACATTTAGTCAAATCGAGGAAGATAAGCAAGAAGCAATCTAAGAGAGGCCATACTTCATCTTAAATTGAATCAACATCTGTGCCTATCCTATCCTGTCGTTCTCATCTGTCCTAGTTCGAGTTGAGTCCCCTCCTAATGAGGGGTTACTGGTGTATTAATGCAGCCGGTTAGCCACTCCTCTGCTGTATCCCCTAAGGACGATATTCATGACTGTAATCCAGTTTGCCTGCTTGCGGGATGAAAAATCCCAGGTAAACTGGGAGGGGGGGGGGGAACCATGCTGTCCTCGCCCAAGATCGGCTAACTTGGCTATGGCTGAGGAAGATCCTTGAACTCCTCACGTCGTCGACGGGAATCGAACCTAGGACACTCCATCCCCAGTCATATGGTTGCGAAGCGCATAGCCACTAGTCGCCAATGGGGTCTATATCGACCCCTGGGGTCGATATGATATTGTTAGGGGTCGATTCGGGCTCAGGGGTCGACAGAAAAATATAAGACATCATTGTATGGGTAATATTTAATTCGGTTAACATAGAGGTAATGACAACGCAATTAAGAGTGAATCGTGGGATCAGTACCTCCATCTTACAGGTCCATGAATAGGACCTGTAAGATGGAGTAAAGTCATGAAAATAGTTACTGAGGCTAATCAAGTAGGCCAAAATGACGTATTTACCAATAAACGGATGTTGGTGGTTCCTGCCGGCCGGGGCAGTGGGAGCGAGATTGCAACACGTGCGTGGTTCTTATTTACTGATACAAGTATTCGATCCTAGTCTCATTTTTGCGCATCGACATACAACTGAGCGTTAATGTTCTAAAATTCATCAACATACATATTCAATCGTTATTCATTCACGAACTAAACTTCTCCATGTTGAAGAGTTGAGCAGCGCTGGTAGTAATACCAGTGATATTACTAGTGATAGTAATAGTAGTAGTAGTAGTAATATAATAATATATACTATATTATACATACAATAAACATTGTAACTATAAAATAAACAATCTAAAAACTCACATAAGCGTCTTTTTTTGCTTGTCCTATTATAATTACGTAATAATAAAATAGAGGGGGTCGATAAAAAGTCAAGAAACTCTTGAAGGGGTCGACGGGCAAATAACTTTGGCGACCCCTGCAGTAGGCTAACCGTGCGGACAATATATGTGCACTTACCACCTAATCCTGCATTGTATCCGTTACCCACTCTCGATGTAAAAGTCATGCTTTTATGCTCCACAACTCCACAATTTCCATAGATACAAGATCACCTCGATATTTATTTTTGTTTGAAATATAATTTGAAACTACTTCTTCTATAGAATCACACAAGATATGCAAATAAAAGCATTCCCAAGTTAATAAAATGTTCAACCTAATATAAGCAATGCTACTTATTTCAATTTTTTTATTGTTTTTAATTTGTTTTATTCTGCTTCTGTAAAATGCAGGTCCCTAAGCCGTTAGCCTAATAGCTTCATCGGGTCTGCATATGTAGCATACTAAATATATAATGAAGATAATATCTTTATGGTTTGTATATTTTTAGTATCACACTAGCTTTATTAGAATTGGCAAATTTCTCCAAGTTGTCAAATGTAACTACGTGCTAGGACGTTGCTAAAACTGCACCACCCAAAGGCATTGTCCTGTACTTCACCTGGCCTTGTAGCCAATAAGTGTTGTAAATTACATAGCGGAACTTGCATTATGTCAAAGTTGTTAACAAAGTACGACATTTGTCCGATAGATACAACCCACGCCCATGGTAAACTTCGTTAACATTTTCTCGTTATATTGCTTTTATGGAAGAATTCGCCTCTCGTAATCTTGACAGTTTGCGAGGGTTACTAACTAGTTGTTAGTGGCACTAAGTGTCCATATTTTCGTCTAAGGGGAGGTTCAGTATGTGCAACTGATAAAATATTAACAGCTAATGAATTAACTGTCGTTTCCCAGACATGACTAGTTCGAAAAGAAGTGGCTAAAGGAATTTGAAATTATAGCTACATTATACATTTTGTGTTTGGAAAGTTTCAATTTTAGTCGGGGATAGATAAGTTAAAAAATAATAAAAATAATAATCAATTATTAACAACAGTCATTCCCTATCAAAGTACGAATGACAAGCAGCACTTCGATGATAAATTGAGTTATGTTTTGTTTTCGTAACGAAATATTTTTACTCGAAGCGAAAGTTGAATAATTTCAGATAATCGGGATCGATTTAAATAAAACTTTGTTTTATTTTTAAGCCCAAAATGCGCCAAGCATTAGCAGACGACAAAAGCGAAGCGCAGTTATACGCGAGTGAATTGAATCAATTGAGCTGCGCAGAAGCCTCATTTTTGAACAAAACTTACTATCGAGAACTGAATTTATTTCTGCTGGAGAAATTTTTTTTTGCCACAGCGAAAGCCGATTACTTTAGTATTTTTATCTTGAGTTTTGCAGCATTCTCACCTTAATACATGTAAGTATTCCATATTTCGTATTCAAGTAAGTGCTATCGTGCTAGTTGGATATGTAAAATTGGAAGCTATCACAACTTAACCAAATTTACGTATTCAGATCTGCGCTAGCGGAAAGGTAGGAACAATACCAGAGAAAAGCAGCTAGTCGCTTAATTTGCTCATAAATTTTTTTCAAGCAAACTGACAGATACGAAACGCAGTGTGAATATATTTTCATTAAGCTGCTGCATTTTTTATATACTACAAAATATGCCTTAATTATTTCTTTCTTTCTTTCTTTTTAAATCCGTTAAGCATTACTCGGTAACCGCAATAGATAAGGGCCGAAGAAAGCACATTTTTCCTTGTCAAAACCAATAATGTCAACCAATGCAATCAAATAGAAAGCAAAGATTCTTCTCCCTTTTCCTCCCAACAAAACACTTCGATCCTGAAATTTCTTGCTGATTACATTGTCTTGACGAGTGACAGCTTCGTTCACGCGAAACGACATATTCTGATAGCGTTATCTCGCAGTTTTTCTGTCAGAAGCCGTGAAATCTTTAGTTCGGGTGTTTATCTTTAAGCAGTAACAAACGTTGAAGGAAAAGAAGTGGACTGGTTGTATTTGTCACTTACATATTGCATTTGGAAAGAGCTGGTTTAGCTGGCTAGCTTAAGTGAAGTTTTCTTCAAATGTTAACATTATTTATGTCACTGAAAGTGCACATTTATTGAAAGGGTTATGTAAAATGTATAACTCGAAATTTTTCATTTTTTTCCCGGAATTAATTTCGAGTTTCATTTCTCTAGTTATTCTGAAGGTTAAATAAGTTCCAGAATTGTTCATGATTTGTGTCGCTTTTTATACTCTATTATACTGGTATTTTAACCCATTCATTAAAGGACAACAAATCTTTACTATCAAATTACCACTCAGTTGCTCTCGGGTCAATTTTATCGAAAGTAATGCATAGCTCACGAACACAGGTGAGCAGTTAGCTTCTACAAGAATCTCTCAATAAACGATCGTTAGTATGGATTCCTCTCGTGTCAATCAACAAGTAGTCTTTCTCGTGTTACTGTTACCGATCTTTTCATAAATGGTATGGAAAAGTATAGAAATTCAACTAATTGATCTTGATCTGTCGTTGACATTTAATCGTATTTGGTACAAAGGCCTATTAAATAAGCTTCTATTTTATAATCTCTCTCTCTCTCAATCTACTTCTCTTCTATATATCTGTTGTCTTCTCTAGTTGACTGCAAATTCAAATACACTTTTGCTAATGACAGTACATTGTACTCCTTTCTCATTTAACAAATCTTGTACTTCTTACTATAAGCTCTAGAATATTTGCAGCAAACAAATTTGGTTCTTCAGTAGAGTTCCGACAATCTTAACTTCAATGCTTGCAAAACTCAACTATTTTTTTTTTTTTTTATTTCTTCCCTTAAAAATTCTCACTCCTTCGGTCTTATTTTTGATGACACTGAACTCTCTGGCAAAGATGATTCTCTTCTTGGGATCCTTCATGAAAAACTCATCACAAGTATCCTTCCTCTCTTCAAAATTCGAATAAGTGAGGCTCTCTCTTTCGTTTCGAGTGCTATTTTTCTTGATAATCATTCGAAATCACAGATTCGTTCAACAATTCAATACTATTTTCACATGTGGATGCCCTAAGAGTTTCCTCAATTTTTTTTACTCAGTATAGAAGAGAATGCAGGTTGGTTAATGACTTGTCTCTTACCAATTTACTGCACTCTTTCACACAGACATCGAGTTTCTTTTGTTTTCATTTTCTACAGTATTTCTGTGGTCGCTAAAATTACTTCGCTGTCTGCTATCAGAATTTGCCACGCCAATTCCCCAACTCTCCTCTAAATCTTTAAAAATGTGCATTTACATTAACTACTTTGTCTTCGTTGTGAAACTTACTGATGTCATATTATTCTTGTTCCATATCTCCTAGAAATAATGTTTAATAAGCCAATTTTTCATATCTTCCATTTTACGCATGGAATCCATCTGAGAAAATTAAACTGCTAAAATCACCGAATCAGACAGGTGTTTCTTGTTATCTAGCATATAAGGAACCCTCTAGTATGAAAATTGATCTACTTCAAACTAACGTTTCCTTTATACCACTCATTCAGTCATCGATATTTATTTATTTTCTCCCCTTAAGATGCAGGTTTGATTGATAACGAGTTTACTAAAATGCGGTTTTAGTTGAGAGCAAATGTGATGTGCATTTAGTATCAACATCCTCCCTCTTCGCAAAAAAAAATAATAAATAAATAAAATAATAATATAAATAATAAAAGAACATCATGTAGCAACTGGCTGCGTATCTTATCATACCTTCTTCCGTTTCGGTGAATTTTATCCATGGTAATTACAGCATCACAGATGCCGGGTGCTGTTGATAAACTTCGTTCACTCATTCCCTCCCTCTGTAGGTAAAATCTTTTTCGATATTACTTCCCTCCCCCCCAGTCCCATCTTCCCTCCTCTAACAGGGTCCCATTATCAGAAGTTAGCCCAGATGATACAACTAAGTAGCCAACAAAAGCTGTCATTTCCGGTCATGTGATTCGGTAGAAAGTTAACGACATCCGCTACCTGTCTAGTGTTCATTTTTCACCGAGCTTAACACCGAAGAGTGGGTTGAAAGCAAATGTCATTACCGCGTGCATCACACTGTGGACTGCACTACTCTTGCAATCATCATTTACTCTCTCATTAGTGCATGAGCAAGAACCAAAAAAAAAAAAAAAAAAAAATTCTCAGAGTAGCATCTACAGTTTTAGAAGGGCAGATCTAACCATGTCTTTGTAACTTTTAATATCAAGAAATTTTTATTCTGTACCGATTGATGAAAGGGGTCTAGATCATCCTATAAGCTCACTTCCCACTTTTGCACTGCTGTGCAATAAACACATTGCTTAAGAATGATTTGCATACCGGTTTAATTTTAAATAGCGACCCACTGTTATGCAAAATATAGTTATTTAAATACGAATTTAATAATTATAAAAAGATCATCCTATCGGTGCAGGATTTTTGATTAAAAAATCAGTTAAGTACGTTCACTTATAAGAACCTACTTAATTGTCCCGAAAGCCAAAATACCTACCTTATATGGTGGTACTAAACTAAAGCACGATCGTAACATAATTCTTGAATTATCTTTTAAAACTGAGTTAAAAAAAACAGAGTACCAAGTTTTTAAATCTAGTCTATGTAATAATCGAAATGAATGGAGTGAGAAAAATATTCTTAATGTGACATCGGAGAAAGATTACAATTTTCATTTTTAAAAAATAACCAAAGAAGGCATTACTTTCCTAAAAAAAGTTTATAGAAATATAAATTTAAATTGACCCATTTTAATTTAAAATAGGAATTTAGAGTTTATTGTCAATAATTATTAAGATAATTCATTTATTGGTCGTTTCAGCTTCCCATCTCTTCCCTCACCAAGTTAAGGAATGGCAGTGTCCAGTAGGAATTGCTCTTTTAGATAAATAGAAAGCAAAAAAAAAAAAAAAACCTATAAATTGTCTTAAAATTACTTCTGTGTTTAAAAAAAAATAAATAAAATGATATCAGCAGAAGATTAGAGTGACACGAAACGGATAAAAACCATGAAACAAAATACATCGAATTGGACATAATATTGTCCAAAAGAAATTTTTTTTTATTCATAAACTCGATTGAGGATTAAAGGTTCAGAGGAACAAGTTGCAACTACTATTCACATCTCTGCTTTTCTGTTAAAAAAAGGGAAAAAATAATCGACATAAAAAAGAATCCTTTTAACTTTCAAAAAAAAAAAAAAAATGCTATCGAGTTTTTTCTTTTCCCTTCGAACAACATCAACCCAATCTTTCCTTGCTGAAGACCTGTTTTGATATCGTTAGATCTAATCCGCACATCACTGGCGTAGTTTGCTGTCACATTTTTGTCGTTTCGGGGAAATGGGATTCTGTATTGGATGGCCACAGAGTACCTTTTACCACAATATTAGAAGATAAATTATTTGGACTCTAACCAACCGAAATAACCTTCTAAAGCTTCTGACAGCACTATTCAAATATACAGACAGTTCGTTTCTTTTAAAATGGAATATTTGGGGACTGGTAACAGGAAAAAAAAATAAGAACATACGAGATTACATATTGATGTAAAATTAAAGCAGCAGTAAATGCTACATTCTTTCCATTGTTTGCACACTGACATATCCAAAATTATTATTTACGATTAGTCTTATAAAAATGAAATATTCTTTGCAAACGTTACAAAGCACTTTTCTCGATCAACTTACGATATAAAAGACACGCAAAATAGCAATCGAAGCTATGGTTCGTATTAGTATAATTAACCACGTGAATGTATTGCTTTTAACACTCGAAAACCCACGTGCATTTCTATTTAATTGTGATCCAGAGAGCAAGCCCATGTTTTGGCAAATTGCCAGCATACGACCAGCCCTCTAGTAAAACATTCACATAATTTTAGTTTTTCGTTGGCAATAAAAACAATTACGAAGTTAAATTTCTTTAGGCAGACTGAACTTTAGAACAATTACTTGAAAAACAGGATAAAACTAAAGTTGTAACCGAAGGAAATTAAAAAAAATAATAATAAAATACACGTACGGACAGGAAGTTGACTATTTGAACAGGATGTTGAACACAGCTAAGAAAACAACAGAATCCGAATGGACATACGCTGAATACGCGCCAAGACACACGAAAGTTTGACGTCTCGTATGATGTATTAATACATAAAGTACCATTGTACCGCTGACGAACTTTGTTCATGCAATTTTAAACTTTGGTTATTTGCCAGGAAATGAAATTTAAAAAAAGAATAAAAAGTTATATTTTCATTCAGAATTCCTTTAAATGTTTATATGTTCAGGCTGGTACCTTAAAGGAGTTGGAAGTATACGTTATGAATATATGAATCTTGGACCGATTGTATCGATCCGTTAGATTCAATTATAGCATTCTAGTGAAGACCACTGCCGTGTATTATTCAAATTTTACGAGGGTGGTCTGGTCTGAAAAGTTCTCGGCCTCGACCAAAGATGGCAACACTATCGGCAAGATTTTTTTTTTTTTTAAGTTGGTACATCTGTCATAAGCATCCATGTGAAATTGCAAGTCATTCTATCAAGTACTTTGTTTTATACAGCTGTCTGAAACAAAAGTGTTGTCTGTATCCCTTGAAATGGATAAAATTGAGTATCGTGCCGTTCTAAAATTCTTTGTAAAAGAAGATTTAACAGCAACAGAAATTCATTCGAAGTTCGTAAAAGTCTACACGTACGCTTCTCCTTCGTTTTCGACAATTAAGAAATGGACTGCCGAGTTTAAACGTGACCGTACAGCCTTTAAAATGATCCACGTGAAGGACGTCCAAAAAGTGTAACAACACCAGAAGTCATTGATCAAGTGCACGATATGGTACTGGATGACCGGCGAGTCAAAGTGTGCGAAATTTCTGAGACTATAGGCATTTCAAAAGAACGTGTAGGATATAAAAAAGCTTTGCGCAAAATGGGTGCCGCGCTTGCTCACAGCAGATCAAAAACGCACTCCCATGAAAATCTCTGAACAGTACTTGGAGCCTTTTAACAAGAATAAAACTGATTTTGTGCGTCGATTTATTACTGTGGATGAGACTTGGATTCACCATTACACACCAGAATCCAAACAGCAGTCAAAACAGTGGACAGAATCGGTTACATCAGCAGGAAGTGTCATGGCATCGGTGTTTTGGGATGCTAAAAGGCATTTTGTTAAGTAATTATCTTGAAAAGGGTAAAACAATAACCGGGGAATATTATTCCGATCTTTTAACCAGACTAGACGAAAAAATTCATTAGAAAAGACACCGTTTGCAGAACAAAAAATCATCTTTCATCAGGACAATGCACCTGCCCACAAAGGTGTTTTAAATGGGCAAATTTGAGGGATCTGTACTATGAATTGTTGGAACATCCACCCTCTTCCCCAGATTTGGCTCCCTCTGACTTTTATCTCTTTTCAAAACTAAAACTCTTCCTCGTTGGTCAGCGTTTTAATTCGAATCCAGAAGTGATTGTAGATGTAGAGGGGTATTTTGCAGATCTTACTGAGAACCGCAACGGGGATGAGATAATGGCGCTGGAGCATCGCTGTAATAAATGTATTGTTCTTAAGGGAGATTAATAAAAAAATAAATTGAAAAATAAAAATAATTTTGAAATTATAAAATCGTTTTTTCATTGTTGGGCCCGAGAAATTTTCAGACCACCCTCGTATAATTACCATTATACGTAACAGTTAGCAACTGACGATGTCTGATTATTAAAAAGCCTTTATTTATGTCAACTGCATTTTTTTTTGCTTTGATAAAAATTGTTTTTACAGATATTTAATAGAATAAATACACTTTAGCTCTGTGTGTCTTTTAGTTTCGTAGAAGTCAGTGGAACACATAATTCATGAATACTTTTTTATTTTCTAAAATCATTTAATTGCACGACATACATTTATGTAAACATTGCGCAATCTGGCTTTCCCTTACCTCATTTTCGGTATCCAAGCCACCTATAAACACGTATACACAAGGAACTTGCATGAATCACGTTTCCTGAACTTACTCTCAAAATGATATTTTAATTTAAAAAAAAAAAAAAAGTGCATTTTCATTCTCTCATAATAAATCTCTGACAGCAACTGCCCAGAATTAACTTTCATAACCACTTACGGATAAACATATATTCTTGCGTGAAAAACTGCGTGTTGTTTTGCCTGGTTGCGAGATGAAATCCCTCGAAAAACCATACGAGATAGGCAAACTCACCTTCAATTGAAAATCCTTCAAATCAAAAGCTGCGTAGAAAGCGACTGAGTTACGGTGGCTCCGCACAAAATAACTATAATACAACAACATCGTCCGGATATTCTCGGCCAAAAAATTCATCACTCGAGAACATTAATATTTACAAGTATATTCCAGAAGGAAAGAATATCTATATAGCATGAAGCAAGATATTTATTTTCAGTGTTTCCTTTTGCTAACAAAATTTCATAATTAAAATATAATTATGAAATTATAATAATTCTATTGAAATACTAATATGTACGAATACGTGAACGAAAGTGCATTTTTTGAAACCGAATTCAATTTCCTTCTTGTTTGTCTTTTACACATAAATGGCTTTAGGCTTGTTCTTTTATTTATTATATACATTATTTATTTTACTTTGCATTAATTGTACAACAATCCTTTATTTGGATAAACGCGTGTTCACTAGCTTTGGAATGACTGATGCAGCAAACGGAAGACTGGAATACGGGAAAAAATTTCTGTACTGAATTTTTATGTGGCTCCACCCAGGAAAGTTTTTTTTTTTTTTTTTTTGAAAATCTACAGTTCAGCACTGTGGGTTGACTAAGAATTTTTTTTTCTCTGTTTTTTGATTTTTTTACCGAGTCCAGAATCTTGTTCTAGAGACCAAACAGGGAACTTTTTCAATCCACTTCAGGCCTCACAATAAAATTGATTTCCAACCGAAATGATTTGATTTGAAGCATATTTTAAAATAATAATAAATAATGAAACTCATCTTTACAAAACAATTCAAAAACTGCTAATTTGTGGATAAAGCTATATCCCACAGATGTCGTAATGAATATTTTGCTACACACGACAATCTTCGATTTATACGTCTGAAGAACGAAATATTGTCTTAAAGTCGACCATTTCTTTCAATGAATTATTCTATTCGGTTTATATTGTTAATATAAACCAGTCCTTAATTCATCAATCCCAGATAGGTTTCACCAGTGGTGTCGCTAGAGCTTTATCCTCCTGGGGAGATCCCGGAGTTTGCCGCCCTCTCAATACACACCAAACACTATAAAAAGTCAAAACGACGTATAGGCAAATAAATCGTTATATAAGTTTCGCCAATGTCATCGATGATTTTGCTTTCTAGCAAAATCGTCGATGACATTGGCGAAACTCTGTAGGTAATTCTTAATAATTTTTAGAAAACTCCTCTCAAAACTAGCGCTTATAGAAATTGTGAGGAAAATTCGCAATAGTATTACAATATTTGGAACAGTTCTCGAGACTATTTTAGAATTAACTGCAAAAGTTCAAAAAGGTTCAAATCCCCCCCCCCCCCCCAGCTACGTCTCTGGGTTTCACTGCAAAGAATCTTCTGTGAACTCTGCGTCAAATAGTGGTAATTCAAGAACACCATTTAACTTAAGACAAATATGTAGGGTAAAATTTCCGTTTCTCAGAGAGTATTGCAGTCGGGAATCTGAGACAGCAATTTTAAAACCGCTACTGCATAAATTAAGTGCCATAAATTTTAAGTTGTACACATACTGCCTGGTCTCTAGATTATGTACAGGTATCCCTTGCTTAACGCGGGATTTGATAAACGCGGAGAAATTAATTGCGGCAATCCCTTAATATACGCGGCAATAGTTTTGATTAACGCGCCTTTAACCCTGGGGAGCTCGCAGCTGATCTGACAGATACATGCAAAATGTTTAATATAAATATTCTTACGCAATTCAGTGTATAGTTTGGAGGTCATGAGTAGCTGTGCATTCATATGTTACGAGTGATATTCCGCACTGTTTTTTGCTGTCAGTTTGGTTTAAAACGTGTTATGTAAAGTTTTGTGATATTTGACAGTAAATTGTATCTGAGATATACCGCGACCTCCGATGTCAGTATAGTATGGTTTAGTTATTGTTGTTTTTTTATTCTTTGTTCAATAATTTCTAGATTGTGACTGAAAATAAATAAACATCATGTATTACAGAAATAGAGAGCCAAAGGCTTATTTATCATACATGTCCTCTAGGAGATGTGCTTTACATTATGGAAAATACTAAGGAAAGTGATCTGGAGCTTACTCCACCTTTACTACGAGTTGCCCATGAGGTTGCTTATGCTTGCATCCGCCGAAACTTTTAGTTTCTATATATTCGGCACGAAACTCTTGTAGTTTCTATATTCGGCTATGAAATAATGTTGGATTCAATATCCACTTAATTTGTACCATTATGTATTATATTTGCAATGTTTTTTCTTTATGTTTTATTGCTTGTTTGCCATTTTATAGAATTTATGCCGATGAGAAAAAAATTAAAACTGTTCAAATGACTCTTGATAATTTGTTTTGATAAAAAAAAAATTGCATTAACTAATGTAGGTACAAGTATTCATTAAACATTTACTTTGCATTAATTTTTTATCTTTCCTAAAAGAGTACCATATAAAACGAATTAATAATACAGTAATCGATCATGGACGAATTGTAATTTTTACCATTAATTATTAGATTTGATTAGCGCGATTTTGATCTTCGCGGTAACATCGAGGGATACCCTGTACATAATAATAATAAAACCAAACGCTTAGCCTACGTACTGATGCAAGTTGACAATCATTCTGAACGGGGATCACATAATTAAGAAATCTAAAATGCTTTTTTTTTTAAATGAAAATACAGAGTCGAAAACAATTAATGCTCCACCCTTTCAACAATCATATTTACCAAACGTTTAAAATTTTCAAATTACAAAAAACAGCAAACGTAAATTTCGGACTTAGATCAGCCTAGAATTCCTCAAACGTTGGCCAGCACAGCAGTGCGTATCCTCTTCTCTTACTGAAAGTTGAAATACTGGCCACACCAGTTAGCATCTACAGCATTTCCTCGACTAGTGCGATTAATACATGCCTGGAAAGTGCCGCACTAATCGAAAACAGTATATAATACAAAATTGTCTAAGATTTTTAAAATATGTATTGAATTTTTAAATGCGGTGTTTAAAACTATTTCTTATTCTAACAACACTGCAAAAGTGTAAACAATTACGTAATTTATTTTTTGGAAATGATTCAATAGTCAACTTGAACCTCGTTATTTTTCTTCTTCTCATGCATTTTTCTGTAGCTAATATCTTTCGGTAGACCCGCATAATTCTTTGGAATGTTGAGATCGCTTTTCATAATTTGCTGCTTCAAATTTTGAAGCGTGTGATCACTGAAGAATTTTTTTTTTTTGTCTCGAATCGAATGTGAATGTGAATGAATCGAAGTGAATTCCTTCGATTCATTTTCATGCTTCTCAACTGCTCACCTTCAAATGCACGTTGTTTATTCTATCATATGCTCGCATTAGGACAGTCGGAGGCCCTTTGATTTCCCGTGTGTCGTTTGAGAATTTTAATCTACATTACAGTACTTTGAGGAAAAAAATCGAGTGAATCTAATTTGGACAGTATTGACTGAAATATAGTGCCAAAAATACAAAACGCTCTAATTCGAAAATCGCATCAATAGAGGTTTGCTGTACAATAAACCGAACAGGTTTATCATAGAGAACAGCCAGCGGCCATATTGTTGGCCGAGTAGTTAAAAAATCACGATCGGTAAAACAGTTTTGACCCGGATTCTCTCTTTATGTTCACTGGGCATCTACAGATGCCGTATGGTCACTCCGATGCTCGGTGATGTTCCACACCAGGCCTCGCCATGTAGTCCTGTAGTGTTTGCTTTTCTGGCAGCCTCAACTCTCTGAAGATCGGTCACTCCACACACACGCCATCCATCCATCTCATTGATGGTCTACCCCTGCCTCTTTTTCCAGGAACTTTACCTTCTATTATTGTTCTGAGAAGTCCTCCTTCCATCCTTTCTATGTGTCCAAAATATTTTAACTTTCTTCTGTCAATATCCTTAAGGAGCCTTAAAGTTCTACTAATCTTTTCTAACACTCATTCATTTGTATGCCTTTCGGCATATGATATCAACAGCCTTCTGTAACACCACATCTCAAAAGCAGATATCCGTTTCTTATCTGACTTCTTTAGGTTCCAAGTCTCGCATCCATAAGTCGCTGTTGGAAAAACAACTGCATCCAAAATCCTCAACTTTGTTCCCATGGAGATAGATTTATCCTTCCAGATTTTAGACAAGTCTCTGAGTGTTGTTTTAGCCTTTCCTAATCTTCTTCTTCTGACGTCTTCTGAACAGCAATTCTTCACATTAATAATGGATCCCAGGTACTCAAACTTGCTGACTTCCTCAATTCTTTCTCCATTAAGGTGCACTTGTTTCTCAAGAGCTTCTCTGTTTGTTTTTCCTTTGAGAACCATGATCTTTGTCTTGCTAGAATTGAGTTGAAGTCCTCTGTTATTACTGATCTTGTTAACTTTGTTAAGAATTAGTCCTAGTTCTTCCATGTCATTACAAAGGAGTACTGTATCATCAGCATACCTCAGATTACTGATCAATTTACCTCCTATCCTAATTCCTGTCCTGAGCTCATCCAATGCTTCACGCATGATGTCCTCTGCATATATACTAAACAAGTGAGGAGAAAGTAAACATCCTTGTCTAACTCCTTTTCCAACTTGAAGCCAGTCAGTCAATCCAACACCTGTTCTTACTGTGGCTTCTTGTTCCTTATACAAGTTGGCTATCAACCTGATAGTGTGTTGAGGAAAACCCATTCTTTTCATTACTTCCCACAGTTTCACATGCTCAACACAGTCAAAAGCTTTAGAGTAGTCTAAGAAACACATTACCAGAGGGAGTCTGAATTCTTTATATTTTTCTATGGTCTGTTTAAGGCACAGGATCTGATCTCTGATGCCCCTACCTTTCCTAAAACCTGCTTGTTCCTCGGACATCTCTGCCTCAACTTTGGCCTCAATCCTATTTAGCATGATCTTTAATAAAATTTTGCTTGCATGAGATATCGAACTAATAGTTCTATAATTCTTGCATGCCTTCATATCACCTTTCTTGTGTAGTGGTATGAAAACTGACTTCTTCCAGTCTCTCGGCCATGACCCTGTCTCCCATATCCTTGTAATCAATCTGTGAAACACTCTTATCCCTCCATCCCCTGTGGCCTTAATTAACTCTGCTGGGATTTCATCTGCACCTGGGGCCTTATTGCTGTTGAGCTGCTTAACTGCTCTTTCAACTTCATGTCTAAGTGGAGGAGGTTCCAAATCAAAATTTTCTTGGTGGGAGGACTCCACATTTTCTTTATCCACTCTGCTGTACAGTTCCTCACAATATTCTTTCCATCTGTTTTTAATTTCCAACTCTTCTGTTAGTAATGACCCATTCCTGTCTTTGATGACATTCGATTTAGGCTTAAACTTGTGCTTTAAGTCACGAACTAAATAAAGCATCCTTTTATAATTATGCCTTCTCATCTGGAACTCTATTTCTTCACATTTATTAGTATAGAACTTTTCCTTGTCCTGCTTGATGGATCTTCTGATTTCTCTATGTAATCTCTTGTATTCTTCGGTCCTTGTGTCTCTTTGTTTTTACAACCGCCTTCTTTTGATTAGTTCCCATGTTGAATCTGATATCCATGGGTCTCTTGGTTTTCTTATTGGGCCGAGATACGTCTTCGCTGTATCCTGTATTATCATCTTGGCTCCTTCCCAAAGCATTTCTGGTGAGATTTCCTCATTGGTCTCCAAAAAATCATCCAACCGAGTTGATGTTTCTTTTGTGAACCCGCTAGGAATTACTCTAACATCCAATCTAGTGGAATGTGCCTGATCTGGAAGTTTTCGGAGTCTTACCAGCTGATGGTCTGTACCACAATCTGCTCCAGGACAAGTATGCACATCAGAGATGCTTGTCTTCCACCGCTGGAGAGCCAGGATGTAATCAATCTGGTGCCTTGACCTATCAAGGTTAGATGTCCAAGTATAGGTCCGTCGTGAATGTTTCTGGAAGCAGGTATTGGTAATAACTAATCTGTTAGCATGGGCAAATTCCAACAGTCTTTCACCATAGGTGTTACGTTCACCCAGACCAAACATGCCACACTCCAGCGTGACTCTCATACTCTTTCCCACCATTGCATTTAAGTCTCCTAAGATGTACAGTATATCTCTCCTTGGTAGGCAGTCCAAAACAGTTTGTAAGTTTTTATAAAATTCTGCACTCTCTTCTTCAGGCCTATCCATGTGGGGTGCATAAACTACCACAATTGATACATTGGTAGGCCGAGCCTTAAGCCTAATGGAGAGTATCCTATCATTAATTGGGTTATAACCAAGAAGGCTTCTTGCCTGAGCTGTCTTCAGTATCACAGCTACCCCATGATGTTTTGAGTCACCACCTGAGTAAATAACTAGCTTACCATCCTGTCTTTTGAAGTGACCTTCTCCATTCCATCTGGTCTCTAATTCCCAAGATGTCAATTTTATACCTATCCATCTCTTTACAGACAATCTCAAGAGGACCCATCTGTAAACCCCGCACATTCCATGTGCCTATGTAAAATTCCTTTCTAAGATTAATCTTATACATTCTTTGTTGCTCATTCACAGTATCACTGACTTTTGATGGAGACTGTAATATACTTCTCGAACAGGACCCTCTGCTCTGATTATTCTGCGCGACAGCCGATGCAGCATAAGATGCGTTATTAGGCACAATCATAGTAGCATTTTGGAGTGAAGTCACTGAAAGAAGAAAGTGGTAGGGTTGCAGAGGCCCTTTCCACATAAGATGAAATAACAAAATAGGAAAGATTCAACCCTAGTCCTCGAATACTCTAATAGCATTGGGGGGAAGGTAGCAAGAAGAAAAGAAAGGAAAGAAAAAAGGGGAGGGGCCAGTCTACAGATAATATATAACAGATGTATATTACATGAAGTAAGGCATGGTCCAGCATCAGGTACCTCGAGTTTGCCATGCCCGTACTCACTAAAGTGAGCCCTTGAGTTAACCCGAATCATATACATTTATTTTTAAATTACACTGAACCATTTTTCGTCACATAACAATCATCGTTGTGTGTAATGAGTCTTTTTAAAGTCCTAATTTATTATCATAAGTCATAATATTAGTCAAATATTTTGAGACCACTTCGACTATTTCATTTTATAAAATAAAAAAATTAAAAAAAATTCCTACGAAAGCAGTATCATTTAGCCACATAGTTTTTTTTTTATTACTATTCCGTGCTTTACTACATGAGGGAAGAAAAGGGGTCTGCACAGTTTGTAAATATTACTTCTGAAAAAAAAAATGAAGCTTAAAATGTGATAGAACATGTGATCCTGTTCAGTCAGTCAGTCTAATAGCAAAAATAGATTAACAAAATGATCTAATTACGTTCATCTGATGCGTTTGTCACACAGCTATCGACAACTCGGGTGAAGAGTTCACACGATAGTCCTACGGGCATGTAGCAACCAGGAACTTTCAAATACCGAGTTATATTAGTTAAGGGAGAAATAGGGGGGTGGGTAGGAATTAAATCTGTGTTGACTCTTATGAGAGAATTCGTGGCGCGCGCGCGAGAGAAGTCAATTTTCTTACATAAGCTCGAGGCATTATTAGTGAACTGGAGACCACGGTCGGTTGTATGCACGAGCCTAACATCTGAACCTTGGCAACATTCCTTGGTGCTCATCAAAACTGCTAGCCTCGTGTAGTGGAGCTTGCTCGGATAATATTACATGACGGATTGTGTCGCCAGGGGCGGAAGGGCGATGTAGAAAGAACTAGGAAACATTGACGTCGACATAAATTTCTAAGAAGTAATCCCCTTCTTCATTTGCATATGCCTTTCCCCTTGAGACACGAAAAGAGCACACAAGCTCACAGTATAATTCATTTACTACCGGATGGTTTTTGTTAAGCGAACCTGACCTCATTCTTATGGCAATAAAATAAATTGAATCGAATATAGACTTGAAATGAACAGTTTTAAAATATATTATTTTAGTAAATTTTATTGGCACGTTTCCATATATAGATAGTTGAATCAACTAACGAGTATACTAGTTAATTTTTTCTTTTTCAGGAGAAAATTTTAAGAATTTCTTTAAGGATTATAGAACTCCTTTAGGATTTGACTTTAAATTACTTGGGGAGGAAAGGGAGATAGATTTAAAAAAAAAAAAAAAAACATGTTGCACCTTTGTTTTTATAATACTATGTATGAACAGCGTGGAGCTACATACGATCAATAGCCAGCACAGTCATATTCATATTTTTCCTTCTTTGGGAATCTGCATCAGTAAATTCCATGAAATAGTAAAAATTTCTTCTGATACTTTGCTCACAAACACAAAACTTGGACAACAAATATTTGGTACAAGTTGTTTATCTGGGTAGAAATATAAATTTAGATAATTCGTGGGGTTATTGCCATTCTAGCTGGACTTATCTCCTGATGGAAAGTCAATTGTAGTAATAATAATAAATGAATATTGCACGGTATTCGTTGATTCGAGTTTGACTGGTCGTGAATTTTCAAATCATCTTTCGAATCCTTATCCGATTTGCAAGCAGTTCTGTCTAAACGAATGCACATTAAAAAAAAAAAAAAAAAAATGTTCGCTGTATATTCTTAAAAGACTTGTTTTTCCTAACCTCAACTCCACAGTAACCATCTATTAATAAATTCCGTGTAGTAATTTATAAAAATATATTTTTATTTTAAAAGAAGAATATTAAAATTCCTAAATTTTTAAGGAAAATTATGTGTGGCGGGATAGAAAGAATTTTCAGACTGGGGAGGAAAAAAAAAATGTATTTGTAACTTGAATACTCTTGTTTGAAGGTATTGACTTATTTTTTACCAATTTTCTCTCGCATTCCCACAAAGCAATATTTATAGTGTCAAGCCATCGCATGCATCTTCATCGTTTGCGTTCGAAAAGATAAGAGTATGTGTATTTCTACACCTTATTGGCTCTTGTATCGACTTTTTCTGAACTCCATTCTATAAAAGATGATGAATAGGTAGGATCTTTCTACATCATTTATGGTCTACAGACTTCAAGTCATCTTTCATTTTCTGATAGAAAAATTAATGAGGTTTGTATAACGAACTTCAAAGCCTTTCGGTTTTTTTTTAAGTGGATGCTGAGAATGAGAGAAAAAAAAAAAAGGCTTCTCCTGTAGACGAAGAATTTCAAAGTGCCTTAAGGACCATCCCTTGATCGTAATGAGACCTGTTTGTAAGCTTATTAAAACAATGAAGAGAGAAAAAAAATCTTTATAGTGTGAAAAAGTGAGAATAATCTTGTTAATGTAAGAAATTTCAAAGTAACAAACTTGTTCCTTCACTTAGTCTTTCGTTCCTATTATTAAGCACGGAGCTACATTTAATTTTGAGACTCCACAGTGCTAACAAGTATCTGTCGCGATAGGGACAGCCATAGCTAGTGATTAATGTCACGTTTTGCAAGCCACACGGAAAAAAATTGCGCCTGGTCAACCAAGCGAGGAGCAATAAAAAGGAGATAGTGGCGAGTACTCGGTGGAAGACAATTACATAAACACGTAATGGAATAGAGGGGTGAGGGGAAAAAAAATTGTCTGGGAGTCTGACATAGTGACTTCGTATGTTTTTACTTTCTATTTCAACAGTCTATGCTTTCTTTGATTGTCTGTTGAATATAGTGCCCAAGCAAGTCTATCAGCTTAAAAAAAAAAAAAAAAAAAAAAAAAAAAAAAAAAAAAAAAAAAAAAGGGGTGGGGGAAAAGAAAAAACAAATTTGGTTCAAGCACCATAAACGGAGTTCGTGACACCGACGGTTTTTGGTGCAGTCTTGATAAGGTTACCTCATATGTTTTTATTCGTTCAAACAAAACGAGTTTCTCATTGAAAACTGCTATTTACATACCGGGAAAACATTTTTCTTTTATATTTTACTGTTAGCACGAAAAGAAATAATTTATCAGTTGTATGCTCCTTTTAGCGTAGTAGCTGATCTAGTACTTTGTCTCTGCTTGTTCAACTGCGTCGGCAATAAAATATTAAGCGCTGCGTTTATAAGTGATCCATTCATCTTAAGGAGGTCTCCTGATAACAAGTAGATATAAATTTCGCACATTGTGAACTCGAGTAGAACATTCACTCTACGGTATGAGAGACTGAGTATGGAACGATTGGAAATCCATTCTAACTCAACTAGATCAAAATTTTGCTGATCAGAAGACAGCAAGTAATCAGTAGTTTTAAATTCAAGATGGCTAAATTATGCTGCTTATGCAGACCTTTTATTCCATTGTGCAGCAAAGTCATATTTGGATATAACAAAAACACTAGTGGTCATTATATTTCGTACGACTTAAAATGAAAAGATGACAGTGTGTTAAAAAGAAACTGTTATGGGCGAGCTATAAAAATGTTTGATATAAACAGATATCCGTTTATCCTTTCCCCTTCCAATCGGGTGATTCAACTTCAGCCTTTTTGCATCACAAGAAGAGCTGATCCTGGTGTTAGATGTGGTGATATCGTAGGCTCTTCCCTTCCCAAGTGATAAATTGAATGTTTCTTCCCACAAACTAGCCCTTGAACATCACCAGTTCACAGGCATGATTGATTACCGGCATAGGGCTGACCATCTTATTCAGCAAAAGATGAAAATGAAACATCGAACTCAGTATCCGATTGGTGCTTGCTTACGGATTATGAATAAGAAAAGTAAATCCATTTCCAACTTGTGTCAGAGATTCGGACGACAATGTTTCTTGGAAACATGAATGTTGGATCATGTGACTCCGTAATAGACCCTGTCTATCTCTTATTTGTCCATGGTAGTCTTCGTATCAACATAACTTCGAAATCTTGCAGCAATATAATTGAATGCTTTCCTATTCCATCCCTGTTTTAAATTTTATTTAGATCCAGCACCTCTGAGCTTGTCCATGCATTAACAATACTTGTAGACCAACTGAATCGATCTTTTCTCTCAACCTACTATTTATAAAGAAGAATTAAAGCGAAGTACAGTGTCAATCTAGGTGAACGTATAAAGTGACAGAAAAAATAATAGATTTTATTTAACTCTAAGCAACTGTCATTTTTTTCTGTACTGTTATCTTCAACTACAAAAACAAGTCAGTTAAATATCCCTGTCATTCGCGACAGGTGGATATTCAGCCATCCTGATAAACTTAACCGAGAACATTCTTGCGTTTGTTTACTTCAAACTGCCAAGAATGTTTTACGACAAAAATGTCAAGGAATGAAATGGTAGCAATTTTCTCTTGATGTTCTCCAAAGAAACCTTACCAGTTCTTAAGAACCGAAGAAGAAATCTAATTATACCCTCCGGGGAGCTTCTTAAGCTATCCAACCACAGAAATTTTTCTTCTTTTCATGCCGTCTATTTGCCATATGAGATGTTTGAAAGTTCTTAAAGCCATATAAATGTTTGCTGTTGTGCAAAAAGAATCGTTTCATCTTTCATGGTGGCAGCTTTTGTAAGGTAGCCAGTGTTAATTTAGTTGGGAGCTATTTTCGTAAAAAAGTTCGAAATAACACACCCATAAACAATGGGAGAAAAGTAATGCAATTAAGTCAAAGCTTCAAAAGAAATTACAAAAAATAAAAATAAATAAATAAGTGCCAAGTGTCTGAGAAAAAAGATATTTCATGCGCGAAGATTAAAATTTAATTTCAAGTTTGCCTTTAACAAATGTAGATATATTAAAGAGAATTTAAATGATGCATATTTCAGCGTTAAAAATATGACTTGCAGCTCTTGAATACCCCATGAGACGAGCCCTACTAAGCGGACTTTATGTCTTTTCCAAGTAGAAAGCTTGGGATGTATTGGTTGTTTCTCAACCCATCGGCAGGCGATTAACCTTCTCCCCGGCTATTCAAAAACGGGCCTATAGGAATTTATGATCAACAATAAAGCGAAAGGGATATAAATCGCTCATGCTGCATTCCACTTTTCCAACTCCCCCCCCCCCCTTCCTTCTGCTATATACGAAGGCTCTGAATGGTCGTATACAGGAAATTCTGTATAGAGAATACTAGCGATGAAAGTTATTAGGCTTAGCGGTGTATATCCGGGTAATTATGGTATTTCCCGAAATTCTGTGCACGTGAAGGGGAAGGCTTGACATTGCCAGATCCTGCTTTTATTTCTCTATGCCACTTCCTCTACAGATGGCTAACCTTGAATGCTGCTTTCGGTATTTATTACGGTATAACTAAATCCCAGCCACGTTAGCTAAACTTTATGAATTATTTTTTGTTATTGATAAGCAAGTGTCGTGAAGTTAATGTTGCAAATTCGTACATTTTTTTCTCAAAGTGTTGAAATACTTTTAAATACCAGAAAGATGAGAAGTCAGCTAATGCACTAATCCGAAATACAATCAACTGCGGAACTCATATCAGCCAACATTCACAAAATGTAATGGGGGAAATATAATTACTTACATAGGTAGTTAACTAGAATGAACAAAGGATTAATCCAATGTTCTAGTCTCATGTCATCGCTTTCTTGGTCGTCCAATTCTTCTTTTTCCATTTATTTTATATCCGCATAGTACTTTTAGCAATCGGTTATTGTCCATTCGATTTAGATGTTCTAACCATTTTTGTTGATATTTACTTATATAGCAGTTAACCGGTTCTATATTCAGGGACTGTAAACTTTATTTGTTTTATGGTTCCACTTGTATATATCCAGCTCTTTTTCTGAGAAATTTAACTTCTGCTGTTTGAATCCGTTTTTCATTCATTTTTATGGTCCATGTTCCACTTCCATATAATCAAAGTTGGTTTATTATAACCCTGCATTATATAGCATGATTCTGGTGTGTTTTCGTATCATGGATGGCTTAAATATATTGTTTATTATGCCATTTACTTTAAAAAAATTTGATATTTAAATATCAATGTGTTTTTTCATCTTCATATAAGCATCGCAGGTATTTGAGAATATTTACTTGTTCTAATACTTTTTATCACTATTTTACTTTTTATCGGGTTTTCTCCTTTGAAAGCCATTATTTTCGTCTTTACTTTTGATATTCTCATATTATATTGTTCTGAAATTTCATTTAATGGTTTTACTGATCTCTGTAGATCATCTTCTGATGTAGCTAATGCATCAGGATCATCTGCAAATAATAATGTAGTTATCTTTATTTGTGGATTTCTTTGTATACCAAATGGGTTATGCTGTTTCTAGACTGTTATAACTTTATTTTTATATACATTAAATTAAAAAGCAGAGGTGAGAGGGTACATCCTTGCCCTACTCCTCTTGACAGATCTTTCCATTCTGATATTTGTTCTAATTTAGCTGCTGTTTTATTTCCTGCATATATTTTGTACCTCGTATTTAGAAGACTAATTTCCCTATAGTTATTGCACTCATCTTTATTTCCTTTATTATTATTATTATTATTATAAATAGAGATAACCAGTGCTTTTTTCAAGATTTTTGGATTTTTTCAAGAAATATAAAACTGAGGAAAAATAACACAGAAAAGGAAAAATAATACAAGGAAAGAATAATACAAAAGCATAAAATTAGCTCGAAAATTTTAAACTCGATAAACGAACCAGTTAATAAATACTGAATGAATTATAAATTCATTTAACTCTCATTGCAGGGAGAAATGCGCACCCACTGACGGAACCACAATCATCTCCTTGGTATCCAATATATGCTATATCCTACCTGTGCAAGAACACAACTAATACAAGAACGCGGTACCACTGCGCGTCCATGAACGTAAAATACCAGACAAGAAGTGGCTTTTTTTTTTTTTTTTTTTTTTTTTTTTTTTTTTTTTTTTAATATCAATCACGAGAAACTGTAAATGCATGAAAGAGGCACTATATTCGGCTGTGTAATATCTCAGTCATACACACGCGCTCGTGCGAGAAGTCGCGAAACCTATAACGCAACAGTGGCACCCGCATGTGAGCTAGAGAGAAATGAAGGAATCTGTTCATGTGTTTCTTGAACAGCTGCAGGTTCCCCAAACAACTATAAAGAAATCCGAGGAGAAGATATCATCCATCATGACTTATTTTACCACCAGAGGTAACCAATGACTCAAATGCAAAGAAAAATAGAAGTAATAAGATGGCAGATAGATAATGAGTTTCCATGCCAGATCCCATCAAATGCGACCATACACACATCAGTATCTCTACATCTTTTGTATAGTTTATTGAAAGACAAAGCTAGATAGATAGATCTGCTGTGGAGCTAAAGTGGTGGGAATCCATATTTTTGGAAAAACCACTGTTTTCAAAATGACTGTGGCGAATGCAATGAGATGATACTTTAATGTCTGTTTTATTTTATTTTATTTTATTTTTTTTTGTGGAACAGGATGGCATAGTCTTGATCCTATGATGTTTGACTGATGTTAAATAATTATAACATCTTGTACAGCAGGCGATATAAATTGGATTCTGGAGTGCAGATTTTGGGCACAATTGGGGAAGATGCCATCTGAGCAAGGAGACTTGTTTAAAACAAGAACTTTTTCTGACAAAAAGATTAGAGGAAGTAAGCAAGGGGAAGACTGCTCTTGATATGAGTGGCGATTTACCTGTTAAATTCTAAACGAGTAAGCTCCGGGAGGGCCTTAAAGTAAGGATCATAAATGTGAGGCTGTTGCTAGATTGTCGCAACATTTATTAAATTTTATTTATTTATTCTGGTGGTGTTAAAGCCATTAGTCCTCTTCCACACCACCAAAAACATTAAATACAAGTACAAAATTACAAATGAATATAATACTTCTAACATATTAATCGTAATCAGGCAACTGTCGATATTGACTTTATATACACTAACAAAACTGTAAACAATTAATGAATAATAATAAATCAATAATGTAGGCATAATTACCGTAAAGGGAGAAAAGTCATAAAACAGAAAAATGTTCCGGGATCGGGCCCCCGCTGAATTTCGGGATCGGGCCCCCGCTGAAAGTTTCATATGTGGTCGAACAGTTTCCAGGGTTATATATAAATAAAAAAAATAATAATAAAAACAAAAATGAAAAGCTCAATCTCAGAGTATTATTGTACTGTATTATAGGTTTGCAACCTTTCATGAGTAGGAGTCGCATAAAAAAATGTCACTTTCAAAGTCGGGTTTAGATTTGTTGATTATTATTTCATTTTAAGGTTTGCAGTGTAGACCGAGTGAGATCCTCGGGATTTTGATTCGAGTTGAATGAATGGCATGCTGAATTTCATTTATTATTTTTTTTTTTTATCAAGGACTGCTTTACCACATTTATTGGAGCCTAAAACTTGGATAAATGCCGGAGTTTGAGTAAAGCAGAGATGACGGCCCTCATTCCAGTTAGGATTACTTCACTTATTCGGTTGGAGCAAGTATTTGGATTGGAATGAGCAGATCGTGGAAAGGAGATTAAGTCAGGAGGTCGTCCCATTTGTTATCATGGTAGCACCAGAGAGATGAGACTGACATTGTCTGAATGAAGATCAAACTGTAGAAAAGGAAAGAAACATTGAAAGAGTGAATTATTACTAACAGGAGAGCTGAGATTTACAGTATATTCGGAAAGAGAGGGTTAGAAAAGATCATTGATGTTTACAGAAGGAGGAAAATACGGTTTTCCGGTATATTAATTGGTAGATGAAAATTTTGTGTCATTACTAACATCAGATACTTCGACATATTTTTCCAGCCTGATTATTAGAGTCTGTGAAGGGAGAGCCAGTTTGAGTTGTGAACATTGAATGCTACATAGATGACCTGAATGGTTAGAGAATTCCAACCAGCCTATATTTGGATAAGTAAGCTGGTTGGAATTACGGCAATGTGGAGAACATATTGTCTATTCATTGCGTGGTCTCTGGCTGGTTTTCTTATTTTGTTGATAGAAAATTACTAGTTTCGATAAGGAATCTCCTTCTTCTTACTCCCTTTGTGCAAGAACAGTAATTCGTTCAATTAAAAAAAAAAAAAAAAAAAAAAAAAAAAAAAAAAAAAAAAAAAAAAAAAAACTTAGTTTCTTCACCTCTTAGACAAAATTTAAACTCAAGGCATTCTAATCAAAGGACGAATTAAGCATCGTTTTCGCGACTGCGCTGTGTCACACACACACGCACATAATACACACACATATATATATATATTTTTTTTTTCACTACGTATTTTGTATAATGTCTGGAGATTGAATGAAAATTTGTTTGGGCTTAGTAGGCTAATATAAAATGCAAAGCGGATCCAAACAACTAAGAGGGTAGCGGAAAATTGAAATTACCATGAGTTTATCTCTTCGACGTGTGTAACATGACATCCTTCCAATTATTGTGATCCACGGAACCCGATTAGTCTAATTTATAATTGTCAGTGACGAAACTGCTTGTGGCTTTGTATCAAGTTACTCTTGGTTGAGTATTATTAATTTTCTTCCTCCCACAAGTGGCTCGATTTGATTCACCGTTAGCTATTTGTATGTAGTTCGCTTGTATATAGCTAATTAACCAGCCTAGAGAGAATTTGCGCCATCTACCAAGGTCTTTATTATGGCCGCAAGCTGTCTAATTAGACTAAGGATAGATTTCGTCGTTTACGAAATCAGCGAGACAAAATGAGCACAAACAGGAAGTTTCCCAAGTATGGGATATTGTTCTAGAAAACGGTCTATTTCAAGCAGTGTGACCCAAGTGATTATTATTATTATTAATCTGGTACGGAGCTTTTTTGTGTGAAATAAATAAACAACATGAAATACTAATGCTTCAGAATTGAAAAATAGTTTTGTTTTCCGTTTTACTTGGGAGTTTAAAAGAACCAATAAAAGGGGGGCTAGTTATGTCTAAAGTTTTCAATACAGAAAACTGGTTTGTTCGTATGTTTTTCTTCCTTTTTTTTTTATTGCTACACATATATTAGTCTCCGTGTGGTGTGATTATTACGGTATACTAAAATAACGATCTGATCACCATCAGGGGGCTTGTAAAATGATTTGCAATGGCAAAACAAAAAACTGATTTATAATGGAAACTGCTATGAATGTTATCACGTTGCGATCAATATTCAAGAGCGTCAACACATTTAAGCACAGACCCAAAGTGAAAATAAGCATGATTATTACTTTTCGAAAAGTATAAGGGCATATTTCGAAACTTCATGGCAGATAACTTTTTTTTTTTTTTTGCTTATGCATCTCTCAAGTGAATTCTTACAAGTACTGTTTCCCTGTTAAAGTTATAAGCATTTGTTTTCTTTCCTCATAATGTCTTTCGTGGTGGATCTCGACAGTTTTAGAGAGAAAGATGGTGGAAACATTGAGATACTTTAATTTATTGTCAAATTTTCTAATAAAATTTCGAGTTTTAAATTTAATTAATTACAATACAAAAAGATATTCAGATAGCTTATTTTCTAACTGAAAAATCTAAATATTACTTGGCCGGATTCCTTGAGGGAACAATTTGCTCTATGCTTTTTTACCACTTCCCCCGTTAGATTCGCCGATTAATTGTTCTGTTGGCAACAGTACATCTCATTTTTCAACAAGAGCTATGTAGTTTCGCATAGTGTTCTTCCACAGGTAAGAAATAGTACTCTCCGATGAAATTATTTATCATTACAGCCCCAAGCAATAAGACTGCGAATCCGTTGTATTATGTCTGCTAATTGCATGTGTTCTTCGGCCAGTTTTCCTTTGCGGGTAACTCCCACCCCCCCAACTCCGAATAAGATTAGCTAACTCGCCATATTTGAACATCCTCAAAGATTTCCTATCTAATCACGTCTTTCCTGGTATAGGAAGATAGATCTTAAGTCATATGCTAATGACGTGTTTTAATCTATTTAATTCTTTTTTTTTGGGGGGGGGGGTGAATCTGCTTTTCACCTGAAACATGATTTTCATTTTCATGTTACTTCCCCCAGAACAATTGGATAGAGAATAAAGAAAATACACCTTTGGATATTCAATCCTCGCGAGCTAATCATTTACCAGAGGTGTCCTAAAATGTTTTATAAACAACAAGCGCAAATAAACAGGTTTGACCTGAAAATTAGCTATGAGTGTACATATTTCTAAGGATAAAACTAAATATAAACTTTTTAAATATACAAAAATGCTGCAAATACTGTCAACGTATTTAAATATTTTCAAATTTTATTTTAAGTGTTTATAAGAACGTCTATTGTTTATTTTCTAAATCTTTTACCCTTAAGATGTGAATGGACCTTTCATAAACAGACTTTGTTTCAACCATAAACAAACTTACTATGTAGTTTTTTTTTTTAATTCATGAAAAAGACTACAAACGTGAAGCGATCGACAGAGGATCGTATACAAAAATATTTTATTTAAAAAAAAAAGTCATTTTTCTATTTTTTCCAATATTCTGAACGGCAAGTATATTTTTACAAAACTTCTTAAAAGTTTCTAAGTCGCTCAATCGATGTGTTCAAGCGTAATCTAATTAGAAAGCCAAGTCGAAGATCAAAGAAGCTAATTATCGAGAATCTGCGCTCCAGTTGCTTCGGGATCGGTATTAGGTGAAAAGGAATTAATCGCTCTCTCGAGGAAGTCGCTAGTTTCCTTTAAAATGAAAAGGTGAGCTTAATCGGAGGTAAAGGATGGTTACCAGTTTGGAAAATGCTTTCGTTTCTTCCTATTTCATCCGATTTGTTCTTCTCCACTTTTCCAATGGAGGTTCTAATTTCGATCCTCATTTCAAAGTTATTTCTCGTTCCTTATTTTAAATAAGTGGAGTTTTTTCGGATTTTATAGTTTCATATTTGACTTCGTTTTCTTGCCTTTAAGCATTTGCAAGAGACTTCCAATAATGGCTTCTCGATATAGCAAGTGTCAGCTGAAATTGCTGTAAGGAATATAGGCGCGCGCGCGCGACGAGAGACATTTTCCGATCAAGAAATCTTTCCCCCGAAATGGAGACGAAAGGAATCGCATGGTTCATGACAACGGAAGAACTTTTTTTTTTTTTTTTTTGTGACAAATGGGTACCCCTGCAGGGTACTCGCATTCGCTGGGCTGTGCAACTCTATAACGAGCAAAGGGATGGAAAATGAGTACGTCGATAGGGTGGGAGAATGTGTGGGGAGTGAAGATTGCCAATATTTATATTCTTCATGATACATCTTCGAGATCTGTTGGCTCAAAATCTCACCGCGGGAAGAATTTTTAGAATTTCATCACCAAAATATCGTTTCCGTATAAAAATAAATTTCGACTTGTGTCTATTTATGGAATTCTTGAATATGCAGACTTTATTATTATTATTTTTTTTTTCATGCGTGGTTTTACTCAATACGTTAAACTTATCCTAACTCAACACGTATTCTCTTAAAAGCTTGGATGACCTCATCAGAATTGAAAATAATCCCCGTGTAATCTTCTCCTTCCTCAAACGAACAATTCAAATACTTACATCTGTGTAAACAGGAAGTAAGACTTTTCAGGATTGGTCTTAACTAGCTCACCTCGCGATTAAATTGTTCGCTGCCATGGTTACCTGCAGGAGATTTACAGCTTTCCCTCAAACCAACCGAGTTACTATAGAAATTTCAGTGATCGGAGTGGCGGGGGGGGGGGGGTTCCCCCTATAAAAGTACTTAATATGAGGTCCAAATAGGAAAACTGGCTGTTTAGATTACACCAGTGACTTAAGGCTATAAAACTTGTATATTTTGTCTGTAGACTGCGTGTATTATCAAATGGAAATCCTTGAAGATATTTTAAAATGCTCCTTTAATATACGGAGAACCCGATTTGTCTTTATAGTCAAATGGAATCATCGCTATCGAATGCTCCGAATACAGTATGGGAAAATGTTTTCGTTTAAATACAGTACGAATATAGTTATTATCATAATAGATCGCAAAACATCATTGTTCTAGGAGATGAATCACATTAAGTATCTGCGTGGCATATTTTGTACGTTTTCATAGCATCCAACAGTCGTTGATCGATATGGCAAAACTTAGCGCTTAAAAGCAGATCTGGATCTAATTATATATCGACTAAAACATTTACTATGCACATTGACAAAGAAGCATTGTTATTGTGAAAAGAGATAGCGATGTTTACTAAATGTTATCTAATTTAAAGAGCTGTTTTCAATGAGCCTTATTACTTGACTTCTCTTATTCTAAGCGATAAATGAAAGAATTAAATGAAGTATTACGTCTACTATAGCATTAAAGTTGATGTTATTCGATCTTTCCAATACCTAATAAAATCTCATTTTGTGAAGTTTATTTTTTTTTAAATAATAAAAACTCTACCTTAAGAGTTTTATTTATAAGAAATTGAAAAAATAGCACCTGTTGAACTTATCTTTAGTTACATAACTCCAAGATTTTTCACACAACGGAGAGAATCAAAAGTCAACAACGTTGTCGACAGTCCTGCATTGTAGAACTGTCAGTGTTGGCAACATCGCCGAATATGTTGAATATGGATGCTTTACATCTTTTGTCTCTCTCTCTTTGTGTGTAATAGCAAACAACCCGCTATTAAAATAATTGGGACTTAATTTTACCCTTTCGGTAGACAAATATGTTTGTATGGCTCTATTTTGTAATCTTAAAATTACGTGAGAAGTTTGGTGTAGTTGGAGAAATTAATAAATAATCCAGAACGCAAGCAATTCTGCCGTAATAAAGATAGTATTTAGTGTTAGCTGCGTGTGTGTAATAGACCTGAAATACATATATTTAAAAAATAAATCAGACCTTGACGATTGTGCCAATATCCTTGTAAAGTGGAAGATCTTGTTTATTTCGCAACTGATTTTTCATGTCGATATGCCCTTGATTTTATGTTAATTAACTAACACTTCCTCTGGTGTCAATAAATGAACACCTTAATAGCAATGAAACTTCGTTTTGAACAGTTTCAAAGTCTAAAACAGACAAGTTTAGTTTTCCCACCTCTCTATCACTATTAAACCCTAGATCGTTAATTGGGATCACTCACACACTTCTCTTGTTACTGACCCCAATCTTGCATACAATACAATCGTTTGCAAAAGCCGTCAGGAAAAGTTATTAGAATTCATCGAGGCATGGCCCATCATTACTATGATTTTTTTTTTCTTATATGCTATTGTTAAATTTCAAAATCTAATCCCTCATTATGTTTTCATCGCGTGAAAAATCGCTATTCTTACTGGAGCGGATCTTAGTTGACAGGGGATTACCGATTTGTGACAACAGGAATAGTTAGTAGTAGAATAATACCTTGAGTTCGCATTTCCATTGTCGCAATTCATATTGATGACTCTACTTATAACTGTTTAATTCTACGAAGAATCACGATTTGACAGCGAAGCCTCTGAAATCAAAAGGCTCTTTTGTTCTTATTCAAATCACAAACAGCTTTTAAAAGAATGACTTACGAGGTTCGTTAACATCCAGTTAATACAGCTCATTTCCCCTAGTAGGGGGGGGGGAGATGGAAGAAGTAAGCTGATGTTATAGGCATATTCGTACAAAAAAAAAAAAAAAGTTATAATTTTAGTTGAGCAGTTTCAAGCATAGAAGTCGATATCTCATCTCAAAAAGAAAATATCAACTGAGGTGAAACTGATCATTGAAATAAAATAAAGAATAATCATGAACGAGAATGAAAATCAGTATGCACGTGATTAACAATCGCAAAAATAATTAGAGGTAACAGTGAAATACTAAAGACATAAGCCAATTGTTGCGCTATTATTATTAACAAGTTTAATTGTTAAAGACAGCATTTTTAACAGTTACTTGTAAATCAACTAATAATATTTAGCAAACAATTTAGCGATATAAATTGTGAAAAAAAAAAAAAAAAAATATATATATATATATATAGAGAGAGAGAGAGAGAGAGAGAGAGAGAGAGAAGTATAAATCAATATCTCTTGTATACTACAATTTTATTGGCTTTGATAACTTAACTACTATATAAATGTAGTACTGTTCCAAAACAAAATATTTGAATTTTGTTTTGCAGCATGTTCCGAAAAGCCACCTACTAGAATTGTTTAAATTGAAAAATCTACTACAATAAATAACCTTCTCGAAATTCCAATTTCACATTTAAAGTAAAAACAGTCAAAAACATTTTGAACCGAAAGGAAAAGCTACAATAAAAGAAAGAAAGAAAAAAATGCCATCTGCATTCTAATTTCTTCCTGTCCCTCCCTCCGAACTAACTTTCTGAAAGAAATTTCCAGTCTTGAAATAAATGTAGGCAGCATGATTAAAGTCGCCAAACAGGAACTTCGAACATATTTCCGTGTGTTACAGGGGGGGGGGGGGAACTAGCCACATAGTTAAACACGCGTAAAAATCAGTTGAAAGAGAATAAGAACAAAGTTAACAAGAAAAGTTTTTTGTTAAAAATCGTTAGCCCATATTTCACTTTCCACCTACGAACATTTGTAATGAAAATATATTTTGCTATTTATTTGCAGTATCGAATAAACACACATTTGCTATTTTAACGAAACCTGTTGCAAATGGTAAAAGAAAACGTCCTTTTTTTTATATAAAAAACAGAATTAAAAAAAAAAAGTCTAACGATTGCTTTTAATTGCTGGTAATTACTTTGGGAGACGTAAATACCTTAGGACTTCTCTACAAAATTTCGTTAATATGAAGTGACAAGTTTATATTAAAATATTAAATAATAGACTCGGTCTTACAGTTTATTTTTTAGGAATGACTTAAGATTACGTATTTATGTCATTCCACTGAACTTATTGATTTTATGAAAATGAAATAATCAGACAACTGTAAGAACTATCATAAATTACTTAAGCCTATAATTTCCCGGTCTGACCTCAGATAATGTTCTTCACCCCCCCCCCCCCCCACTGTACACCCATAACTGTACGCAATTTATGAATGAACCTAATAGAAAAGACGTTAAAACGGAAGCAGACGACAACATTTTAACGGATAACAAAAATCAAAGTCACGTGTATTCGGTCAACTCATTGTTGCACAGTGACGCAAACAATTTGTTAGAGATAACAATATCTCTTAATTACTAACGATAGCACGTGAGTAAACTAATTGTTGCGATAACAATGTTGATAAACTTTAAAATAACAGCATTTAATCTAATTGTTACTGTAGCAATTTCAGTCAAACACGATTTACAGTTTTACTTGAAACTATTTCAAAAACACATACCTGAGCAATTAATGAAAGGAAGAGGATTATAAGCACACCGTATCTTTGGTTGATGGTTTCGATCAGCTTAAGGACCCATCCATAGTTAGTTCTTAACATGATAAGAACCATCACAATAGCATATGGTCGAGTTAAAAAAAATATATAAAATTCGATTTTAGTTGCTTCGGTAATAGAAGACCACTTTGGCTACTTGCAGTTCACCTGGCTGTAGTCCGGTAACTATAAGCAGATGACATGCTCGTTTCCTGTGTCGGAGACAATGAATCAAATTCCTTGCACATACACTCACTTTTAAAATCAAGACGGGGATTGTAAACTCATCTCGAAGTGCACAATTGTAGCTCGGGCGATTCTTTCTTACGTACTTGTCGTAAGAAGTGAACGTGCTTCGTAAATTACGACCCCATCTGTCCTGTAGAACTTCACGAACATTATTTCCACACGGAGGTAAGTTTCTTGGAAGTTATTGACGCACAACACCCCACCACGTCGGCTGCTGATTCCTCCGTGCTGGAGAACGCTCAGTTGTGGAGCGGACGGAAAACATGATCGCGATGGTTACATACGAGACTGTCTACGAAACCGTACACCTTTTGGCTTGGCTGCCATTACGAACTTCTTCGAATGGATACAAGACGACAAAGGTTCTTGAAAATGGCCTACATTCGACATCCGTGCAAAATCTACACCTGAACCGACTCGCCCTCGGGCAGGTCATGTTTTTCTCACACTGAGCCGCACAGCCGAGTACTAGAAACAGCTGGTCAAACAAGTCACCGAGATGCAAGCGACCTCTAGTGTGCAGTCGATTCATACAACTGAGAAAGTTTTAATTTGCTGCAATTCTGCCCCCTTTAGTTTTGTTTTGAGTTCAGTTGTCTCGTTCACAAATTCTATTCTAATTAAACTAATAAAAACAAGTTTTTTTAGATGGGAATCTAAATTTAGTACGATCTATTGATAAAATATTTTTTTTTTCCGTTTCAACTTCATTGTTGAAAAATGTATTGTTTATTATAAACAATGCATTTTTATTTAGTGAAAGATTGTTAGGTCTTGTATTAAAAAAAAAAACAAAACACGTATTGTATATAAAGACAACTTTATGTTTCTCACATAAAGTTGGAATAAATAAATCACGAAAATGAATAAATAAAAAATGAATGAAATGTATAGAAGTACATAATTTTATTCGGTTATTTTTTATAAACATTGCAAAATTAAAAAATTTACTGACCTAGAGATCAATCGAATCAATCTTGAGTCCCATAAGCAAGCATTTATTCATTAATTACTTTATTAGTTAATTTATTCTGACGAAGTCGCCTGGGCCACACTCAAAAATTACCGTGTGTGTGTGTGTGGAGGGGGGGGGGGTTGTTATTGTTGATTTAAACGCAGAATTACAGTCTGCTAACCTAAAGAAGCATAGATGATTCTAACCATTCTGAGTGATTGTAATTCTGTGTTCAAATAAAAAATAAATAAATAATAAAAACAATCGCCTTTGTTGCCCAGAGGGTCTAATCAAAATATTTGAATGCTTTTTATTCTATATTGTTATTCAAATTACTGTCTGTGCGGTTAGCCTAGTGGCTATGCACTTAACAACCATATGCCTAGGGAAGATTGTCCTAAGTTCGATTCCCGTCGACGATGCGAGGAGCTTAAGATCGTGAACACACAGTCTACAGCAGTGATGGCGAACCTATGACACGCGTGTCAGCGCTGACACACTTGAGGGCTTCAGGTGACACACCTTGGATGTTGAAAAACATTGGTATTCTGATGAAAAAACTAATTTCAATAATTTCAGTTTATTAAATTAATTGTATAATATGAATTCATAGATTGGTTATCAATGTCCTATTAAATAAATAGCCTAATATGATATGTATAAGTCACCATCTATGATTAAGTAGTTAAATTTATCAATAACGTCAATATTTAAAAAAAAAAAAATCTTTGACACACCTGGGTAAAAAGGTTCGCCATCACTGGTCTACAGTCATAGGATATAATACTTAAACCCTCATTAGGAGGGCTCACCTAGTCCTAAGGGGTCGTCGAGGAACGGGGGGAACCCCACACGAATAAAAAAAAAATTCAAATTACTTTACCATGTTATCTTTATCACTGAAAATACCTTAGTTACTGCAGCGAAATATTGGATTGTGTATTAAATACAGTATAAGTTTTAATAGTTAATAAACTATTTAAGTTCTTAATTAAAAAATAAAATTGTATTAAATTTAAAATTGAAGCAGATATTGAGTGCTAAAGAAAGTTGACTGCTTTGTCTGTGTGTGATCTTAATAGAACAAAAATCTTCGAAAATATTTTCTTAATTTCGTTATTTATTCACATTCAGCGAGAAATAAGAGGAGGATCCTTCGAGCAGTGTGTGTGTGTGTGTGAGAGAGAGAGAGAGAGAGAGAGAGAGAGAGAGAGAGAGAGAGAGAGAGAGAGAGCATGGCGTTTTCCAGTTTTTCCATCATATGTTGAGACTCTGATGCCCACATTTTCACTTAAGATTCTAATAACAGTCCAAGGATGAATACATTTAGTTTATTCTTGGACTGTGTTATTAGAATCTAACATTAATCCAAGAATGAATGTTTCTGAGTGAATTAATTCACCGACACTCACTTATTGCAGTGAGGCCAAAAATCAAAACTACACCGCTGATCACTGTATTTTCATATCTGGACATTCAGAAACTTAGTGAAATTTCCATTTCTGCAAATCATGAATGATGACCAGGATGTCACAAACTCTCATTTCCCTGTAGATAGTCGACGTAGTTTGAATAAATACTTTGAGTAGTTGGGAATTGGAGACGAGATTCCATTTAACTGACTGTTCCATTCGTGGATCGCATTCTGATAGACTTGGAGAAACTATTGAGTTCCTCCACAAGAAAAGAATAAATTTTACCTATCAACAGATATAAATGAGCCCACGTTACGATTTGCGTTACGATATATAATAATGCTTACTAATTAATTAATCTGCATAAAACAAACTGAATTAGCATGCAATAAGTCATTGATTATCCAGTATCTTCTTTCAGATAGCTGATTTTCATTGTCCGTTAATCTTAACTCTTGTGGATTAAGCTCAGAGTGGACAGCTATTTCAAGATCATCAGTTAAGACTATGAGGCAAGTGGATGACGTTTGTTAAATGTATTCTGAGTATTCTGAGTTTTCATGAACAACTCTACCACTTCTGCATAAGACCAGTTAACTTACTTTCAGATGAAAATATTTAACAAAATTTGTTCGTGTATTCATAGACAGAATTAGAACCTGGTTGTATCAACCCAAATTGCGCAATTGTTCTTCCGACTATGTTACAGAAGCGCCCATATAGGAACATATGAATATAATTGCATGATATCTCACTGTAGACTACGACAATGACATAGGGGAAGGTCTAAGTAATACTTAGCTACAATATGAACAGCACACATTGTATCCAACTCATTAATTAAGTGCGTAATCAATGGATTTTGGATCGTTTTAACTTACCAAAGACCACGTAGCGGAAGAACATCATATACAGGCATGATATCTCAGTAATGTTGAAACATGAGTACTCACTATGTAGTTAATTGAGTCGTTTCCATAGCATGCCGGTATAATTTTTCCCGATATGTCGATAACAGTTCCAAGTTCAAATCAGTAGAAGCATTCCCAAAATAACATCACTATATTTAACAGATGAGACAACAGACCGAAGTAAATAATTCCACTAACAGCCACCAACCATACCGACAGAAATCCATAGGATTTAAACAATGTGTATGTCTCGTGATTTGCCATTACGATCTGGGGTCCAGTGACGACGAGCTCTGCACCAGACTAGTTGAATCCAAGCATCGTTTGGTATGTTTAGCTTGTATGTAGTAGTTCTTCTATGGTAACCGAGGCTATGGAGTTCAGTGTAGAGAATGCACTGATACAAACCGCACACGTCTTCCAGTATTTCCTGTCCTTTTATGTCGGTTCGCTTTTTCCATTTATCGCTTGCCGAGGCAGATGATGAACGTGTTCGAATAAGTTTTGCAATAATTCATCTAAATTTTTCTTTGTGTTGTTACTTTTGGAAATGTAGTGTATATGAATATTTTGTTTAGCGAAAAATTTGAGAGAAGAACGGAAGAAAGAATTTTTTTTTAATTTTAAATATCTCCAGAATTTTCTATCAGATATTCCAAGCTTAATGAAATTATTTTTTCCCTCCCTCTGTGATGACAAGAATTGTTTAATGTATTCGGCTTATCTTGTAGCAAATTGTCAGGCAACAAGTTGATCCCTTTTGTAATAGAAAAATCTTTTCCGGGCAATAATTGGAGAAAACAGAGCTTGACAGAATTAATTGCCAATTTCGATGTTTGATCCTGAGTTCCCAGTTCTAATCTCAAGATTATGGATCCATTCTATAAAGTAAATTGATAAATGAAAAATGTTTCTCTTGGTGAAGATTAAAAATGTTCAAAAATGAAATCATTACTTATGAAAAGAATCTTGTAGATCGTTTTTTTTTATTTTCTTAAAAGTTCCGTACTTTAATCCTTGACTTCTTCTTCTTCTTCAAGGTTTGTAACGTTATTAAAAGCAAATTGTAATAACGATTCAATTTTAAATTCGCTACAAAGTATTTGCAAAAAAAAAGTATGCATTTTTATTTTCTATCATCGCTATTAGCATCTTCCCGTCCTTTGAAATTAATTTCTCTGTCGAAAAATTTTCTTTTTTTGTTATGTTTATCGTGAACCTGTTAACTTTTCTTAATTTATTTTTAATACGTTTCGCCCTTTGCAAACTGATAAACTTTTTACCGTTTGATTTACTTCATATGAAACGCGATTGATATGGATTTAATGTATTTGTTAGATTGTGCGCTCCTGAATTGTCTGAGATATTTGGATATTGAGATATACGAGGAGTGTATCAATAAGGACTTTCTAGCTGAAAATAAGATCCGAGACCCTCGGCTGGCAATGTGCCAAGAAGAGTCAATTCATGTTGAAGGAGAGAAAGGAATAAGGCGATGTACGAATTCGTTACCAACACGAGAAATCACGTGCTTTATACGCAAAATTTTCCAACTGTTGTTCAAGCAAAATAGTTATCACTTTAAAAACTATAATGATCATAAAAGAAAAGCTAATTTTCCAACGTATAATAATAAACAGTCATCCCATGAAACGCATTGATTACCCTATTATCGGAATGGATTCTCCTTCTTCTGCCCATGCGCAGAAATGTCGAAGGGTTTCACATCTGTGGTCGCACCGTAAGGGTATATCTCCAGAATTATCCCTCAATTTGGTTGTCCATCTTTACACCAGTTAATCGAGGGTCAGCTAAGAAGAGGATTAATTTTGTTTAATCATGTGCTAACGATACCTTGGAATATGCAGTAATACAGCATAATCCTTAATTTCTCATGTCATCCAAACTATTACACGGAGCATTAAAAAGCAGTTTATCCTGAACATTTTTATTCTCCATCTTTCCATACAACTTTGTTTTCAATGACATTATTTGTACTTTGTAACTGTTCATTATCGTATTTACGTGTTTTCCCTCAAACTGAATACATAAAAACATATTCTATCATTGATTATTATTATTATTATTATTCTGAGCGGTTAGCCTAGTGGCTATGAGCTTTGCACCTATATGCCTGGGAAAGGAGTGTCTTTGGTTCGATTCCCGTCGCTGACGTAACGAGCTTAGGATCTTTCTCAGACATACCCAAGTTGTTCGGTCTTGGGCGTAGACTGCATGGTTTTTCTCTCTAGTTTATCTGTGGTTTTTCATCCTACAAGCAGGCAAACTGGCCTTGAGAACATAATGCCTCTACAGACGTAGGATACCCCTGAATGCATACGGTTAGTCCCCTTAAACCCTCGACACTGCAAGGTAAAAGAAAGAAGATATCTATTATTATTATTATGTGACAATCTTATGGAATCCAAGAGCTCATCGCCAGAGGACTTCACACCACACATACAATCTACTGCTACATTCAACATCAATGTCTTCAAACTTGCAACACCGGTAGAATCTTGTCACTATTTTTTCTCTGGAATTCTATTCAGCGCAAGCCTACTTCAGAGCGTATTTTTAGATATAAAAATGAATTAAAATTTTTAATGAATTAATACTTTTTTCAAAAAAATCATATTAGTAACAATATCAAAAAAATATGAATTATAATAAACTGAAAATTAAACTATTAAATTATAATAAACTGAAAAATTTTTTTTAATTTTTTCAACAATTAAATGTAAATTGATTATGAAAATGTTTTGGAAAAAATATAATAAATGGCAAAAATTAAAATTTTATTAAAATATCTTGTAGAGCTCCAGAAAGTATTTCATGGTATGCAGTTTGAATATCACTGCTCTACATAATCCACCATCATACTACGCCATCTACCGTCCACTGATAGTATTTTTTTGTTAAATGCGAGTGTTCCCTGGTCGATTTGTCTATATGAAAAATTCTAGTTGTTTTAGGAGAAAAACCCTGCTACCTTGGTACGAGATAATTAACTCATCTTTCACTTATAATTTATCCTAAGACATCCTTGACCTCAGGCAGCAGGTGAGGTTTTCAGTCTACAGATTGAAATCAGCGCAGGAAAACATATATCGATTAGTTTAAAAAAAAAGGCAGGCTTTATTAAAATTCTGCTTCATTGAGAACACACGTTCTGCTCAACGGAAGCTCTTACAATAATAATCTCAGCATATTAAATCTCTCTTTCCTCTTCAGTTACTCCCAACTTAACGATGTCATTCATCCTTGATCTCCACAAGAAAATATTACAAGAACTTTTATTGTGTTTGTCAAAAGTTAATCAGGGAAAAGAAAAAAAAAAGAAAGAAAAATGTCCAGACTTCTATGAACTATAAATCTGCTAGTCTCCGTCCGATTCGTAAGCTGGGCCAACGAATTTTTTTCGTTCCTCAAGACAAAAATTTTCGATTATGTCCCATCAAGGAATTTACTGGTTTTGTTTGTCATTATTTTTCATATTATAGATGGGAAGATCGACAAATGTATACAGATAGTTGTCTCATTGTTTATATGCCATTCTTGTATTCACCAGAAACAATACATAATTTATTAACTTTATATTGAAATATCAAATTTGGAGTTATAAACAGTTGCCTTTGTCTTGATAGCAAATATAGCAGTGGTTCTCTTTTGAAATATTTTTAATTCCCTTAACCGCTTATGTTCAGAAAATAAAAAAAGTAATAAATTATAAGGCGTGGTATTACAATTTTTATCGTCATGCATAATAAAATGGGACTTTATATCTTTATAAGATTAATAAGGTATACAAATATAAAACTGTATATACATTAATTTTTCAATTCGTTTCTTTGCTTAAAAATTATCTGTAGATATTCTTCTTGATCACGACGCATATGAGGCAAAACAGGCATATTTATTTTGGCTTCTCTTTTTAATCAGTCTGTAAGGTATTATTTCTTCCTCTTTGCTGTTAAAAAACGTACAAATAAAAAAAGAAGGGAACAATCATTTATTTTGTGAATTCGATCAATGAAATTCCTCTAATTCTTTCTAGATGTCTGTGTAGTCAAATTTTAGATCCAGCAGATACCTGCGGGAAATATATATTTTTTAATTATAAATTTATTAGAAAATAACAAAAAAAAAGTTATAAAATTCATCATTACATCTCATTAATTTAATTTTTTTCCAAAATTATAAAATTGTAAAACAATGTCATCATATGTATAACCCAAGAGCATGAGCTCATCCGGGTTATAAGAAGTATAACAATTACACAGAACATAATAGTACGCAAAAGTTGATATTTAAAATGCGAATTAATTTATTTTGTAAAGAGATTAATGATGTCAGTGTTGTGTGATTATGTTCCTTCCCAAGCTTAGGAACCGTGCTGTACAACAGTCTGTATCCAGGCAAAATACAATATTCTTAACATTGTCAGAGTTAAGAATATTCTTTAAAAAGAATACTCGAGATAGCATAAATCTTACTTTGTTACATACTTCTGTAATATGTGGTTTCCAGCTTAAATTGCTGTCTATTTTTAATCTTAAGTAGGTTAGAGTAATCACGTTTTCTGTCTTTATACAATTACAATTTTCATTACTTTTACAATTCCAGTTGTGTAGGAATATATGGATAGAAAAACTAGTTTTACTATTCGGTGTATTTTTGAGTTTAAAAATTATAATTTTTGTTTTTCCAGCATTGAGAGTGAGTTTGTTCACATGAAACCAATTTGTCACTATTTGGAAATCTGTGTTGACCCTGTTTTGCATTTCATTTATAGAATTTGCAGTGAATATCAACGCGGTATCATTTGCAAAGGTGTTTTCTTCACTTGATAACTATAGGTCACAGAAGTCGTTGATGTAAATTATAAATAGTACTGGCCCAAGCACAGAACCTTGGGGGAATTCCACATTTTACCTGAACGAAATTGCTGTAACTTTTGTTGAGTTTTATTGTTTGTGATCTAGACGTTAAATAACTCTTAATCCAGTCATGTGCACAGCCTCTAATTCCTATATTCTCCCGTTTTTTTTTTTTTTTTGAATAAAATATAATGGGATACTGTGTCAAAAAAGCGCGTGCTCAGTGTTTAGTTTCTGTCTAAACCAATACTAGTTCTTAGAGAAGGATTTTTTTTTCCTTAAAAAAGTTACTAATTTCTCTGATATTTTGGAGAGAACCTGGAGTAGGAAGATTGGCCTGTAGTTTTTACGATCATTTTTGCATCTTTTTTTTTTTTTTTTTTTTTTTGTATGGGTATTACCACAGCTTTCTTAAGTTCTGTTGGAAACACACCAGTCATCAGCAATAAATTGAAGATAGTCATCAAAGAAGGTATCAGATATTTCTGGCACTCCTGCATTATGCTGACAGTAATACTATCATGGTTTGGAGCGGAAGATTTTTAAGTTTCATTATAATATTTTTGATTTCATTCTCAAGTAGGAAAAAAGTACATTGAACTCTCATTGAGCTCAATTTACTGATGGGGTATTAGGACTATTTACACGTTTTTCATTGGCGGTGTCTGCGCGGTTAGCCTAGTGGCTATGCGCTTCGCAACAATATGCCTGGGGAAGAAATGTCCTAGGTTTGATTCTCGTCGACGACGTGAGGAGCTAAAGGATCTTTCTCAGCCATAGTCAAGTTAGCCGGTCTTGGACAGGGACAGCAGGGTTTTCCCCCTCAGTTTATCTGGGGGTTTTCATCCCGCAAACAGACAAACTGGCCCCATGAACACACGCTGCTACAGTCAAAATTACATACTTAATTCCTCATTAGGAGGGCTCAACCAGCCTAGTGGCGGTTGAGGAACGGGGGAACCCCACACGAATAAAATAAAAAAAAAAATTGACGGTTACGAAGTAATTATTAAATCTGTCTGCTAACATTATTTCACTGTTTAAATCTGTATGATTTCTGTCATCATTACTAAGTCTTGGAAGTGTTGGTTCTTGGATATTTCTGCCAAGTATATTGTTTACGAATTTCCATTGTTTTTTGGAACTACCTTCACATTTCAAAAATTCATTACGGTAATACTCATTTTATTATTATTATTATTATTATTATTATTATTATTATTATTATTATTATTATTATTATTATTATTATTATTATTATTATTATTATTATTGTTGTTGTACTTGTAGTTTACTTGGTTGAAGTTGTTCTCATAGCATTCATTGTGAGGGTATTTTTTGTGCTTTTTATGCTTATTTCTAATTTTTCCTTTGTTAACCTGTAGCACAATAAAAGAATAAATAAATTTAAAACATTGTGCAATCCAAATAAAGAGTTATATTTACTGAATCGTTGTTTTGTTTATTCTGAAGCTATCGCTTCTGGAGCCTCGCTGAAATAAGATTTTTGAACTATGTAATACTTGTATATACATTCCAATATAATTACAACCTAGTCGTTCACGGTGGAATGCAAATATTATTGAAATTCATTTCTCACTTAATGTTACGGTCATTAGATAGGGCAAATGTTTCAACATACCTACTTCACTAACAAACACATATCACCGCACGCACAAACATGCGTGCTAACAATTAGAAACGTACCAGTTACCATGATCGTAAAAGACAAAATTCTGGAGTCAGAAGCCAACAATAATTAGTACAGACGACAGCGGATAGCCGTGTTGATAAGACTGGGGGTGTTGCAAGCCTAACACGGTCTGTTGATGTTCGCGGCATGCAACCGCTTGTCGAGAGCGCTGATGTAAGGTAGTTTGCATGGAAACAGCCTCGATATAACGTGGCTAGCGAAGTCTATTCGTCGATTGGATCAATCAGTTCGTTTGGGGAACCGGCCTTAAGTTATTTTTCGATCTCATGCAAAGTTGGCTAATTTATGGAAATCATTCCCTTCTATGCCATTGTTAAAGCATCCAAGGTCATCCTGATAAACCGCTTGAAAGTTTTCGTTCTCTAAAAAAACCCTCAGGGGGATTATACGATTAGCGATTTGTAACCGGAACGAATAGCAGATTATCTAACAGCAAGGTTACCATAGAGAAATCTGTCCTTCCCGACAGCTATTGTCTTAATGTCCTAAATAGCTACCCCATTACTGTGTAGATAGGACTATAGGACTAGAAGGTGATGGCGGTGGTATGTAGTGAGTAGGGAAAGATAGGGGGGGGGAGTTGTAGTTCGCTCTCGTACCATAGAATGAGCTCAGCGTTCTGAATGCCAGAACAAAGGACGAAGAATTTATCTGATCGATTCGCTATCCCCCGCTCTTCTCATCGGTAAACAAGGACAGACGTTTCATATGGTAATTGCTCATCCACATGGAAGAGGAATGTAGATAAACAAATAGCTAGATAAACACACCGATAAAGATCCCTTTATTTCTCTTCGAAACTCACCCAAGTGCACTAAATCTCCAAAATAGTGAGAAACAGTTATTCTTGAACTAGCGTCTATTTTTTTTTTTTTTTGAATTGTTTACTATTATTATATTCTATTCAAAGCGAACATAAATATTGTACCTTGAACGAGAACGTAAATTCCTTTATTCTTATCCCATATTCTGTGCGATTAACATATATAATAACCATTTTTCCCATCAACATGAAAACGTTTATCCTATTCTATGTAATAGCGAATGGGTTCGTGCCTCGGTGACCCATTTTTACGCAAATTCTTTATATAACTCCCTATTTAAAGTGCGGATGTCGTCTGGAAGACATGTAAGACCGTCTTCTATGCTTCGTTAGACATTTGGCACACTCAATTAACCTAGATGATGTGAACTTGCACTCCAAACGAAGAGCTTAAAGTATTTACTCAGAAAGAGAAAAGAAGATGATTCAGAAACGATTGTTTGCCGTGAGATTTTCATTTCCTGGTTGGATAAAGAACTGCAGTTTCTCGTTCTAATGGAGTATATTCAACTACAGAGTGCCCCAGAAAAAAAAAAAAAATATTCGATGCTTTGAAAACTCCGGCGAAGAAAATTTTAGTATCGCAGTGTTGGCACGTGTTGCGTTTGAATTCCTCCAGATGTCGCTGCCATAGCGATAACAGTTGGCACTCTCAAGATGTAGAATATTAGAAGGTTATGTTACAATCATGGCATGTAGGAGTTTTTAGATCTAGGCCTTCCCGACATGCAAGTTAAACAATGTAGACCATCGGAATTCCTATCATATTCGCCAATCCTGATGCTTGTGGATGTTTTAAACTAGAAGAATGGATCGTTGAGATATGAGTCACCCTTTGCACATATAACTGTACTACTGCTTGTTGCAGGCGCGTGTTACAACTCCTGAGAAATGCATTTTAAATAAATCTTGTTGCTTTTGAAATACAAGTACAAATAGAGGGATGTTAAATTCCTTTTCCAAACATTGAGGATATATATAACGTAATAAATTCTAGTACTTTACTTGTATTTCTAGTGAATTACAGTTCCTATGTTATAAACAATTTTTTAATACATAATTTTAGCTGGCTGAATCTATCTATATATCAGAGAGCGCACAGCATGCATTTTTTCCCCATTTTGTCGCCTATTTCGAACTTGACGATGTAATTTATTTAAATCGAATAGCAACTAACTAAAAGAACATCATTGTTGTGCTGTTGGCAGTCAGATTATTTTTTTAAAAATATTTTAAAAATTCAAAAATAAAAAATAACATCAATATACAATACTAAGTACTGTCTGTTCGTACTTCTGATAGAAGCAGAATGGCCCCATTGTTGGAGTAACAAAAATCATCTTATGTATTGACGTATTTATAGTGTCAAATGAAGGCATACTGTTGGCTGATACTGATATCGGTTGGCACATTGTTTCGTAAAGGCTGTTGGTTTTCGCCCGATACGATCAAGACCCAAGGACAGTTTAAGTGGTAAATTCTACCAGTTCGATTTTTACACACATTGAATTCTAATACGAGGTATAGTGACCTACAGGCCTTTGTAATTTATGCATAGAGGGTCTAATCCAAAACCATCCTTGAGTCATATTCGTAAATATTAACTGAGATACACGATATATGTCTTATATATATGTCTATAAAAAAATGTAAAACAAAATATATATAAAATCATGAAAAATAGGGGAAAAAAATCCTTCCCCCCCTATTGCTATCTGATGTGGCATGGAAAAAGTTCCGTTTTTGTAAGTTAGAGAAGGATTTTCGGATTACCTAGAAAATATTATTTGAAAAATACATAAAATTTGAAAACATAATTTGAAAAATTCCTTGGCTCACCCACGGTACAATGTAGTATAAGTTTTGAACTCTTCTTCGTGGGTTTAAATCTCCATCTCCCCCTAAAAAAAGTGTGTTGTCTGAAATCACATACAAAATGTATCTCCCTCTTTACCAACATTCTTCTTCTCCCTATTACGTATTAGGCCTACTGAGCTGACTTCAGCTCTTCTAAGTCGTACTCGTCCCGAGGATAAGGTGATTAGCCCTATGCCTCCCGGTATGGCTGTAGCTGCGTGTGTTTAAGGAGCCGGTTTGCCTGTTTGCGGGAGGAAAAACCCCAAATAAACTAGGGAGAAAAACCCTGCTGTCCACGCCTAAGACCGGCTAACTTGACTATGTCTGAGAAAGATCCTTAAGCTCCTCACGTCGACGACGGGAATGGACCCCAGGACACTTCTTTTCCAGGCATATGGTTGCGAAGCGCACAGCCACTAGGCTAACTTTTTTCAAGACTGAATGTCTTGAAAAAAGTTTCACTAGATGATGAAATCACTTTTTTTCAAGACTGAATGTCTTGAAAAAAAGTTTCACTAGATAATGAAATAACTTTTTTCAAGACTGAATGTCTTGAAAAAAAGTTTCACTAGATAATGAAATCACTTTTTTTCAAGACTGAATGTCTTGAAAAAAAGTTTCACTAGATGATGAAATACATGTACCACTTTTAAACATTCAACTTTTTGGTAAGGCCTTCATGTAACTTAGTCTTCAAGAATCGTTAATATGTACCGGAACCAGAATAATAATAATAATAAAAAAAAGTGATATCAGACCAAGATAAGTCTTCAAATCAGCCATCCATTTTAAATTGCTGCAGTATTGCACAATTTTACGCAACTTACTCATGTCGGAGTTCAGCAAACGGAACAATAATTTGAGAAGAAAAGCACATTTAATTTAATTAAAAATAGTTATGATTGCATAATCAACTCGAAAAGTTATAAAAAATAATTGACAAAACAGAACGAAATGGTTTAATAAGTTTTTTTTTCCATTTTTTTTTAAAGGAAACAGGACACAACTACTACAAGACCTTGCTAGTCTGACGTAATTGAGGTCACTCAGTTGAAAGTTATCACCCATAATCACTTCTCAGTATGTACAGTTTTATTTTTTAAAAATTGAAATAAAATATTTTCTTTTGGTAGAATTTGGAAATTTAATTAAGGATTTGTATACCGCGTAAGTCTACATGGTAGCGTTTAAATTTCCAATATATTCGATTTAGATTTGGCGCATGCTCTGTTGACGTTTCCGTTTTTGACATTCACTAGTGTTCGGCGCATGCTCGCTTGACTGGAGTACAATGCTTGTTTACGCTTGTTTGGTCCTATTAGCCACTCCAATGCAGCTATTATTAATGGTTAGCGGGGTAACAATGAGAACATAACTGCAACATGTGGATCTTAAAACAACTTCACTTTGGTGACTTTTAATACTCGCAGATTTAACGGAGACCTTAATTCTTTCGTTAAATAGCCTAAAAGAGCTTACAGATCAGAGAAGCAATTATTTAAATAGAATAATACCCCCCACATTGTTACACGGAAGTTGTTTTATGCGTATTTCTATATGCTGAAAGATTAACTTTGACAAAACAAAATTTTCGTGTTAACGTTTGTAAATTCCTCGTAACAAAAACCATTATCTTTATTTTTTATTATGTAATTATTTATTTTGCATGGGAGATGTAGAATACATACAAAATAACGAGATTCATGTATTTGCAGTTAGTCTATTGAAATTAAAATATATGAAGTTATACAAAAGGAAAATAAAAATTAATAAAGATGGATAGTTAATTAAAAAAGAAATACTAAACTACTCAATGGCAAATGGAAAAAATTAATATTCGATGTTTACTATTTTATTTTTATATTCAGGTTTTTAAGCCCATTTCCCTCTGTGGTCTAGTCGGTGACTACGAAGTTTTTGGTTGGAGAAATTGGGATTTGAATTCCATCTAAGATTTGGGTTGAATTATTTAGAATTAAAACCGAAGCAGCTAAGGCTATGAGGCGAGCGCGTGTTCTTCTAGCCGGTTTGCCTGTTTTGAGGAATTAAAAAAAAACCAACAGTTTGCAGGAGGGAAACTGTTGGTTTTTGTGGAACATTTTCATGTTCATATAAGGTCGGCTTATTCATCTTCACAATTTCTTTCTTTCTTTCTTTTCTTTTTTTTCAAAAAAAAAAAAAACACACTTATAACGGGTCTTCTCGTATAGAGGCAAATAAGTATTGTCAGAATTCCAATTTTCTCAATGATTGATACATTTTAGAGAATAGATTTCACTGTTATAATTAACTCAGTAGGGCCTATGTAGCGCAGTGGAAATAGCGCATGCATCCTCAGCGCTAGCCCACAGGAAGATAGATTAAGTTCAAGTCAGTCTATCTTTATATCTTGAATTCTAATATGGTATTCTAAGCCCGATGTTATTCTTATGCTATCATAATCTTAAGAATATCATAATAGTTCCCGAATTGGTCGATCTTTGGCATGGGCGAGGCGGTTTTTTCTCCTGGAAACTCGGGATTTTCGTCCCGCAAACTGAAGAAAATCGACCGTAGAACCCATATTATATTCAGACAAAAACATATTCTGTTAGGATTAGGTACCAAGAGATAACAGCGCTTGTTTTCCTGTCTCTTCATAGGTTGCCACCTTATAATTAGTGATTGACTGATTGGCTACCGGTAGAGACTGAACTGTCCACTCAGTCTTCAAAAGCTACATAGGATTAAAAGGCCTCGCCTACTCTCTATAAAGGAATAAAATGGTTAGATGATTTATTTTTATTTTATAATTAGCTCTAATAATCTTCATTTTTCATTTTAATCATGTTTTTCTATGCTTTTATTTACACTTATTATTTTTTTTTATGTTTATTCTTATTTGTCAGAGTTCTTTTCATGTAAATTGACTTAGATCTTATCTTAGAAATAGTCACGTGGATTTAGAATTTTTCATACTACGCAAGTGCATTTATTTACATATTAAGAAACTTTTTTTTAAAAAAGTTTTTTTTATAAATAATGCGCCATTATTTATTTCATTTTTAGCCATCTTTAGTTACCTAAAGATGACGTATGTTAAATTTTATAAACGAAATTAAAAAAAAAAAATGAAACTTCAGACGTCTGGTAGAGAAATTGATTTGACCTACAGATATGATGCGCAATTTCTATCTAAAACGTTTCGGGCTGCTACATTAATAAATGTCTAAACCTGGAAAGTCTCCGAGTGAGAACCTTGCTGGTGGCGAATCACGCTCTGATTCCACAAGGAAACTTAAATAATTCTGAGTGCTATTTGCTACACTTAAGGAATCTTTCTCTGTTCAAAATTCCCTTCAGATCTCAATCTTTATCTGTCACTTTTCTTTCTCGAAAAACATGCTAAAACTCTTTCCTGAAATTTTTTTTTCTTTTGAGCATGTTCTTCTTCTTCTTCTTCTTCTTCTTTTTTTTTTAATTAACTGGATACTATTTCAGTGTTAGTTTCGCTTCGTACTTCTTTTTGCTTATTATGGTGTCACTCGAATTTCAGATGAAAATTTGCTTCTTCTTCTAATCCTATTTTATAACCATTTTAAGTTATAAGCGTCCCCATTTGTGTCCATCTTTCTTTGTTAAAGGATTCGCGATGCCAACATTCTCCACTAAATCATCCTTCCATCTTCTCTCTGGTCGTCCAGACATCGGTTATATGAATGCCACTGAATGATTGTTTTTGCCTATCTATCGCTTTTCATCCACGTTCTACTTATCTCCATTTCAGTTTTAAAATTTCTTTCCTTATATCCAACCCTTTGTTTCTTTTTTATATCCTCCTTGTTTTATCTTGCAGTCTGATGTTTAGCATGGCTTTCTTTCCATTCTGAGTTCGGTTTCCCTCATTCTGTCAGTATTTGTTTGGTTTATTGGCCATGTCTTTGATCCATAGGTCATAACTGGGATGATACACTGGTTGAAAAGGTTGGCTCTATTTTCAAGTTATTATACTCCATAGGAATCTTTTCAGTTACTAAAAGCCATCCAGCCTGGCTGAATTCATCCCCCCCCTTCATAAATGCTTCTTTTTCTTAATGTTCTTCTAAGATTTGTTCTTATAAAGTTCTTATAAGGCATACATATTCTTACTTGCTCTGTTTTGCTATTGTATATTATTATTTCTTCTGTTATCCGATTATTTTCGATATTTTTTATTGTTTTAGTTTTTTTCCGTAGTTTATGTATAATCCTACTTTATTTGATACTGTATTTAGTTCATTCTCTTTAGTTCACTCAAGATCAGCGCTTCCTAAACTGTGGGCCGCGGCCCCCTTGGGGGATGTAGGTTTGGTTGAGGGGGGCCGTGAAAATATGAAAACAAATTTAAAATCTTTTAAGACTAAGTAGAATTTTTTTACCTTAAAATAAACGTATTTAATTTTTATTATTTATTATTTCTTTTTTGTTATTTTTAATATTTTAATAGAAAAAAAATCACACATTGGTGCGGGTTCACAAATTTTGCTTCCTGCGTATTTCTGCGCTTAATGAATATTAGTAAATATGCGCTTATTCATATCAGTTTCATTTCAAAGCAGAAATCTAAGAATTGCAGTTTCAAATATTTCACCTGATATTGATGTAGCAGTATTGAAACACATCCATCACATTAAATTGTTATTAAACCTTCTTTTATGTTTATAATTCTTTCTTTATTACTAATCGTTTTACGTTTCATGTGCTTGTACTGCAAATGTACTGTGCCATGTCAAATGTGTATGTAAGATGCTAAAAATATAATATTTGCATTTAATTTTTGCAATATTCGCTGTGTATGTTTTGTATTGAATATAAATACAATAAATATTATAATAATAAATGTCTATATTACGATTTTTTTTGAGGGGGCCGAGAAATATTTTAATTTTTCCAAAGGGGGCGCTGACATCCAGAAGTTTGGGAAGCACTGCTCTAGAGGAGTAACTTCCCAACAGTGTCTGTTACCTCTTGGGGTGGAGACAGTTGTCTTTAAAGGTTACTTGGTCACTCGGGCATATTCTGAGGCAGAGCAGTGTAGGCTGGGTAGGAGCAGAGGCAGGTTACCTATTCTTTTAGGGGCGTCAAGTGTATAGGAAGAAATGGAATAGAAGAATGAAATGAAAGAGGAAACATGCCAATCTTCTCCCAAACCGATTCATCATCGTGAGATAAAAGATCCTTCCCCATTTAAACCACGAATATGTTACACACACGAACGAGGCCGCAGTATCCGACTTTACAATTCCAGGAGAACCTAGTTTGGTAGAAAAACGTAGCTATCGAATTGGACATGACACTCCAGAAATTCAGGAAATGTGCTTTACCGGGTAGGACGAGGTGTTGTCAAACAGAGGAGTAGCTTTTCTTATAAACAAAAGTATAGCAAACACGTTATGAAATATGCAGGAATATCAGATCGGATAGCACATATCATAGTTCAAACATGATAACAGAAAAGCATTAAAATAATACAAATATAAATACAAATACAAATATCCACCAGTAGCGCACTCAGGATTTAATCTTGGGGGAGGGGCGATTTGAGTAGATGATTTCAGAATACACACTACTCATCGCATACGACCATGACTCAGCATCTGCAGTGACCGCTAATTCACAAGTAGTATAGAAATAGAAGACACGACACAATATAAATAAAAAAAAAAGAATTTTAATTAGGAAAAGATTTTTGGAAAATGTTCTAGTGTTTTTTCCTTTTTCATTTTGGAGAGGCGGGGCCCCCTCCCCACCTCTGGGTCACTGATATGCACCATCCAGTAGTTGTTATGAAAATGGAGAAGTTGAAGAATTCTGTGACCCGACAGAGTGCCCAATACAAGACAGAAGCATCCTACAGCTTACACAATAGTGTAGGGAGATTTTAATGCACGACTGGGGAAACATAAAAATGAAGTTGAAAAGTGTATAGGAAAACATGGAACAGAAGAATGAAATGAAAGAGGAAGAATGATGTTAAATTTCATGATAAAGAACCAGTCGAATACTCTGAATACATTTAAAAGAAAAGTCCAAAAATGGACATGGATTAGTCCAAATATAGGACAAACAAAAAGAGAAATAGATTATATTCTATCATCTCATGTAAGAATGTTTAAGGATGTTTCAGTCACCAATCAAATAGGCATAGGAAGTGATCACAGGATACTTAGAGGGGAAAATAACAATCGAAGAAAAAAAATTGAAATAAATACAAATTTTGATACATTAATAACAAATAAAAATTATATCCGCAAAGAATAAGATACATAAAAATCTTATTTTGGTCATTATAGAAAACGCATGTCTAAGACTTCAAAGATAAAAAGATTAAAAATAAAAATCTCTCAGAAAAAACAAAAAACTCTCTTGGAGAAAAGATTGCAAGTAATTGGAGAAGGAAAAAGAAATGCAATGGAACTTAGAGAAATAAATAAAACAATCAGAAAGAATATTAACGAAGATAAAAAGTTTAAAAGAGAAGATAAAATAATCCAAGAAGCAATAGAGAAGGAAACATATGAAAAAGATATGAAAGTACTACGAAATAATATCGCAATAGGAAAAAAAAAAGAATACTAGAAGATTAAAATGAACGAGATATCAAAGATAAAAAAAAAAAAAAACATAAAAGAAAGTGCTAGACAGTATTGTTATATTGTCTTCGTCTGGCTTCCTAATAGCAAGGAAGCCAGACGAAGAGGACGAACGAATTAATCCAGAAATAACAGAATTTCGAAAGAGAACAAGCAAATGAAAGATGTGATAAATAATAAAATGCTAGTAGAAGATGGAATTGCAATAGAAATGATGAAAGCACCAGGATATTAACAGAAAAACTAGAAAATCTATTTAATAAATGTCTGAAAGATAAATATATACCAAACAGGTTTAACAATGCTTTCACGATACTCTTGTTCAAAAAAAAAAAAAAAAAGTAATAAGAAAAAGATAGAAAATTATCCCTGTAAGCTTTCTGTAACAAGTATATGTACTGTTTATAAAGATCATAACAAGCAGAATATTAGATGAAGCTCAGACTAATGAAAGCTAGATTCAGAAAGGGATTTAGCACAACCGACCATCTGCACACATTGAATTAACTAAGAGAAAAATGCAGAGAATACAACTTACCATTGTGCTTAGGTTTTATAAACTATGAGACAACATTTGATTCACTTGAAAAACAAGCATTCCTAATAGCAACGAAGAAATATTAAATAAACCCAAATTATATACAACTAATAGATAAATTATATGAAAAGCAACTGGTAGTATCCTTGTACGGAACAAAGCGGCCCATTCCAAATAAATAAAGGCGTACCCCAAAGGAAATACTATTTCACCCAAATTATTCAATGCAGTATTAGAACATGCCCTGAAGAGACAAAGGGATTAATATGAATGATAAAAAAAAAAAAAAACTAAACATTTCAGATATGCTGATGATATTGTAGTAATAGTAAACAACGAAAGAGAACTCGAAGAAATGATGGGAATTTACATTTTCAATAATTAATACCATAATGTCAACTAAGTAGCCGCTTCTAAATTACAGCGAACCTTTTGTTTTTGATCATAGCACTTCATTTTATTTTTATTTATTTATTTTTAATGAGAGCACTTATTTTTAGATGCAGATACGTAAAATAGTCAACAAATAACTGACATACAAAATGAATTCCATACTAAAACTTTGTAACATATATATAACTTAATATTTTGATTTCATAATATGAAATAAAGTTTATTTCTTTGCTTAATAATAAAATTCTTAGTAAATATTTCCATTTAAATAATATAATGTATATATATATATATATATATATATATATATATATATATATATATATATATATATATATATATATATATATATATATATATATATATATATATATATATATATATATAGATAGATAGATAGATATATATATATATATATATATATATATAGATAGATAGATAGATATATATATATATATATATATATATATATACAGGGTGTTCGGGATAAATTTGACAGTTTCGTAAGGAAAAAGAAAATCTTCTTTGTATCTATTAAATTTAATGAATTGACAAAAAAACATTACAGGCAGAGTTAATTACAATACTATCAACAAGATTTACTCAAAATAACCACCATTAACATCGATCACAGCTTCAATTCTGCTTCGGAACCTCGAACAAGCTGATGCTACAGTCTCCCTGGGAAGGGCCGCAAAAACTGTTTTAATTTTATCCATTAACTGGGCTTTTGTATTACTGGAAGTGCGATTGGTGTCTTTTTCAACTGCGCCCCATACAAAATAATCCATGGGGTTAAGGTCTGGGGAGTTTGGAGGCCAAACATTTGGACTGGTGAAGTCGTAGAAATTTTCAGACAACCATTTTTGACTTTTCCCAGAGGTGTGGCAAGGGGCCGAATCCTGCTGCCATACATACGGCCTACCATTGGCTACCCTTGTTATCCAGGGCTTGACTACAGTTAGCAACTCCACGAACAAAGCCCGAATTCCAATGCCAGGGTTCTTCAACACCTGTTCCTGCAGATTTGCGAGGAATTCTGCTGTACGAACGCAATCAGATCGTCTGCTAGGGATCTTTCTTCTTGCTACATCCTCGTAGTCACCATTGCAAGTCTCTAGTTCATGCCTGATTGTTTTTACTGTATTCAGGGAGCATTGGGCAGCAGTCGTAATATCCTTATTTTGATGGCGGGCACGAATCATCATGATACAAGTTATTCTCTTCCATGATTCAGGTGGGTTCCAGCTATCCATCCTTTCTGACATCTTGTATATGAATGAAGAAGGGTCCAAACTTTTAAATGAAGAGAAGTGTGTGTTAATACATGTAACTTACGGAAAAATATAATTAATTATAAATATGTCAAATTTATCCCGAACACCCTGTATATATATATATATATATATATATATATATATACACATATTATATATATATATATAGTAATATATATTCATAATATATCCGTAATTTATCTCCTCTATGGATAAGATTGAAAGTCTCACCACTGTGGAAAGTTACTTGTTAGTATTGTGGCGTGGCCGATCCTAATGTGTCTGCTCAGTTAATGAGGTTTGATTTCCCTTTTATTTTTCTTGGTGTTACCATAAAGAAGCTGTTCAGATCAGCTATTTGCCCAATAATAATAATAATAATAATAATAATTATTATTATTATTATTATTATAAATTTAGTTTAATCCTTTATCCAAGTGTAAGCAAACAAAGTTTGGGCCTGAAATATCTTCAGGATTGAGGCAACTCGTGGTAAAGAATGGACAAGCTCTCATCACTACTTGTCTTAGTATCTTCCATTTCCTTGCGGACATGTATAATGCAGAGCCTGTGTAGCTCGGTGGATGTGACGTTTGCCAACCACCGCGCTTGGCCGCACGAAGGAAGACTTGGTTTCGAGTCTAGTCGGCAACTAGAGGAAATTTTTCTAAGCCTTTTTTCGACCGGTTCCCGAGTTAGTCGATCTCTGGCACGGGCACGCAGGCTTTTCCTCCCGGAAACTCGGGTTTTTCGTCCTGTAAACTCAAGAAAATCGACCGTAGAACCCACATTATTTTTTCAGACATTAAATATATTGTGTTAGGGTAAGGGACCACGAGATGACGACACATTTGAGCCGTCTCTCTTCACTGAGTACCGCTTAATTAGTGATAGCCTTGGGCCATCTATCTCTGATTGGTACCAGTGGAGATTGAACTGCCCACTCAGTCTCCAAAAGTTAGATAGGGCTAAATGGCCTCGCCTACTCCCCGTATACGGGGAATAAAAAGACGTTAGCTGATTTTTTTTTTTTTTTCATGTATAATGCTAGCATTAAGGGAAGGGCCACTACTCAGACCGGTTTCGACCTTTATTGAGGTCTCGTCAGTGCGAAACAGACCCAGAGGTGGCGATACCAAGGTTGAAGCAATAGAGAGGTCATATTTACCTATTATTATTATTATTATTATTATTATTATTATTATTATTATTATTATTATTATTATTATTATTATTATTATTATTATTATCATGTTCAATCAATCGCAGCCAGATTCGCGGATATTCCTTTGCGCTTCTCATTGCACGTAACTAGTGAATTCGACACTGCTCGTTTGGGCAGCGTATTTTTAGTATGCTTGCGCGCGTTATTTCTGTGAGATACGAAACTTTTATTATTGTGTGTTCGTGGTGAGGGTGAACTATTTTTTGTAAATCTTATTTTATTCTGTTAAAATAACATATAATTATTTGTTTATTATAGATACAAGGCTGAATTATGACGAGTGTCACTGTTGAAAATATGAAAAGAATTATATTTTCTCAATTATCGTTACACGAAGCAAATGCACTTCGATGTAATGCAGTGTTGGAATTATCGCGTTCGTCACGTTATTACGGGTTGGCCAGTTTTGGCAGGATAACCATAGAACACGTGTTTCATCTATTGCAGCAATAAAACACGTGTTTCTGTTTTTGGTTCATCTTTTTCTGATTTGTGAAAAAATGTTCATTACTGTTGTGAACCAGTTCGTTTGCCCTCTGTCGTCTGGTGAGTTTTACTGAGTGAAAATAACATTTTTAATAAAGCAATTTTTTAATATGTAAATTTTCTTATTAATAAATTGGTTACTGATTAGTAAAAAAAAAGGAATTATTTTTCTTATTTTGTATATGCAGCACCCCACTTTAATTTTTTACCGGCTGCCAATGATGCATTCACTACCCCTAAGGGCAAATTATTCCACTCACTCACTGCTCTCTGGGAGAAAGTCTTAGCTCTTACCACCTTTCTTGACTGAGAACAACCTTAACTTCCATGGATGCCCGAGTGTTCTCTCGCCGCCTTCCATATAACGAAAATTTTCGTCATTTGAAACGCTATAACACCTTATATCATAATCATCCCTCTTTCTCCTGTTAACCAGAGTCTGCAATCCACATATTCGCATCTGTCCTCATAATCTAAATCCCAAAATCCGGATATAATCTTTGTAACTCTTCTTTGTACCTTTTCCACAGCTTCTTTATCCCCTTGGAACCCGGGAGACCAAATCTGCGCACAGTAATCCAAGTGTGGTCTTATAAAAGCCTTATAAAGAGGCAAAATTACTTCCTTATCCTTGCATGTCAAGGTTCGCTTCAACATAGCAATTATCCTCTGAGTTGTATTTGCAACTTTTGATATGTGACCTTTGAACTTTATCGTACATGAATTTATTGGTGCATGAATTCTTATGCACCAATATACCAAGATCCCCTTGCCTCTTCAGTTTCTTGCAGCATAATCCCGCTAATATAATATGCCGCTGGAACTCTAATCACCCAAAGTGCATAACTTTACACACTTACTAACATTAAACTGTGAGGCATTTTCGTTTGCCCAAATTTCCAGTCTATTCAAATCATTTTGCAATTGCTGAATATCAGTAGCATCCCTGATTGCCCTGACTATCTTCGCATCATCAGCAAACAATTGCAAATCTGATGATAGACCCGACTTGATGTGATTAATGTATAGATTGAACAACAATGGCCCAAGGACTGAATCTTGGGGTACACCACTGGTTACCTTAAATCCAATATTCTCCAGTTTATGCAACAGCCTTTCATGTGGTATTCTATCAAATGCCTTAGAAAAATCCAACATTATCATAGTGTATCCATTCCATTTATCCAACTCAGCCGTAACATTGTTATAAAATATGAGCAAATTGCTAAATATGAGCACTCATTAACTGAACAATTTCCTTAGCTTCCGACACTCGTGTACCGTCTGCATTCAATAAAGTTATTCTTCCACATTCATTCTTTCTTTTGCTTGCGGCATAACGATAAAATTCTTTTGGATTACCTTTAGCTTGCATGGGCAATTTCTTTTCATACTCCGTTTTAGCTTTTCTCACAATACTCGTTACTTTTCTGTCCTGAGCTTTATATATTTCATAACTCCTCTCACTCTTATTCTCACGATGTTCTTTCCACATCATCTTCTTCTTGTTATGGATCTCTTGCTTAATAAGGCTGCACATCCATTTCACTCCCAACCTATTTATTTTTCTAGGGATACATTCAGATACCGCCTCATTCACGCACTGTTTCAAATATTCCCATGCATTGCTGACATTTCTTACATTCAGTAACTGATATCATGGGACCGAAGATGGTATTCTTCTAAGTCGATCATAATTTCCAGCTTTGTAGTTCAGCATGTAGCCTGTTTTAATCGGAGCTTCAATACGAGTAGATATTTCCCGAGAAAGAAGAGATGATCACTGTCACCAATTGTTGGTAAAATAGCCATATTCTTGACAGAGATCTCGTCTGACATAATGATGCTAGTGTTGTCAATAAGAAATTATTAAACCATCGAGATTAACAATGCCGTTATCGTAAAAAGACCATATGTACTCACATAGGTATCGAATCTCACGTACCTATAGAACTTCCTGTCTATCTCATATATAATTAATCGCATTTCCTGGCGCAAAGTTTAAAAATCGTCTGAATCACTCAAAGAATTCTACACATCCGGACTTGGTAGTAACAAAAAGGTGCTCCTCCCTAATTTCAGAGTAAAATTCACCATTAAAGAAAACATGTCAGCCTTATTGGCGCACCACAACAGATTGACGCTACACTGAGACCATTGATCTTTATATTAACTTGCCGAAACCTGCACCAACAAGTTTTGCATTGTCGCCACAACGATTCGTCTGATGATATCGAAATATACTGGGAGATTATAAAATAACGTCAAGTGTTCCGAGCCCTCTAGCGAGTAATGTGTTGGACGAAACGCACCAATATTCGGTAGACGTACACAGTGGTACATGGGGATTCGATTTAACGAAAAAAATAGTACCAAAGTCGCCAACAGGGGAAATTTTGGCGCTGTTTACCGAGTAAAATGTATTAATTTGCATTATCGTGTTACTTATGAGCGATCATGCAATAAAAGGAAAGCCTGTGAGATTTCTTATCATTCGTAGACGAACTGCTTTTCGATGTCTCTTACCTTACGCGAGCGTGCTTTGTTAGTCAAACCATTATCAGTGGAATAATAATGCCAGTGCTTGTCTTCGTGATTTTCGGCGTATGAAAAATTTACGAAAAGGACCGATTAGCGTAACAAACTTACGAAAACTGATTCGGCGATTTGAAACTACTGGAACTCTAGCAGTGCAGGTAGGCAGGGAACGCAAACCAATCAATCACCAACAAGTTGAACAAGTTGCAACTGCTATGTGGAACAGGAGATGACGAATGTGCAGGGTACCAGCAGTGCACGAACAATATCCCGGCAAACGGATATCGCATACACAACGGTGTGGAAAATCCTACATCAGATTGAAGTTTTACTCCTATAAAATCAGTCATGTTCAAGAATTGCTCCCCTAGTGATGCGACCACACGAATCGATTTATCTTTGAGATTCTTAGCGGGCATGGAAGTGGATGATGCATGGCCATGGCAGATTTTATGGAGTGACGAAGAGCACTTTTATTTGAACGGTGATATTAACACACGCAACTGTCGCATTTGGGCTGCAACTAATCCGCACGTGTGTCTGCAGATGCCTATCCATTCGCCCAAAGTCACAGTGTGGTGCGGATTTACGTCATCTTTTATCATCGGTCCATACTTTTACGAGGAAAATCTCCCAAATGGACCAGTGACCTGTTCCGTCAATGCAAACAGGTATGCCAATATGCTACAGAACTTTGTGGTTCCACAACTGCAGCAAAGAGGATGTCTCGATTTGACCATCTTCATGCAGGATGGTGCACCACCCCACATCGGACTTCAGGTGCAGCGTGTTTTGCGACAACATTTCTCTGACAGAAGAATCATTAGTCGTGCATTTCCCACGCCATGACCACCGAGATCGCCTGATCTCAATTCTTGTGACTTTTGGCTGTGGGGATTTCTTAAAAGCATTGTGTATCAAGGACATGTACCCGATATTCCAACTTTGAAAGATCAAATAGCGTTACACGTGAGACAAATCAATTCCGATATGTTGCGAGCCACTGTGCAAAATGTCGTTCACCGTATGCAGTTCTTGGAACATCAGAATGGTGGTCATATTGAACCTCATTTGTAATTAACAATAAACGTCATGAAATTGATGTGTGCTGTCTCTCATTTGCCATTTAGTCATTCATTAGTCACACCTACTAAAATTAATTTGGCAGCGCCAAAATTTCCCCTGTTGGCGACTTTTGGTACTCTTTTTTTTTTTTTTTCGTTAAATCGAATCCCCATGTTCCACTGTGTACGTCTACTGAATATTGGTGTGTTTCGTCCAATACATTACTTGCTAGAGGGCCCTGAACACTTGATGTTATTTAGTTAGGATACTTTTTGAATATATCCCGTATGTAAATAAGAATGTTTTTCAGGTAAGTTCTCATCTCTCTTTCCTTTTCACTGCCATGAGTGAATCAGTGAATGATGTAATAATTTCCATCTTCCGGTCAGTTGCAAACCAGACTTTGAAAATGCTCGTTTTCTGTGTCTGGTGTTCTTGTTACAAGAAATATAGACTTCCAAATGGAGGAAGAATCTAATATCACGCAATAACAGTTTCAGTCCATGTTTCATGTCAATTATCTTATTATCAATAATTCTGTAAATTATTCTATTGAAAAGAATAGATCGCCAGTGCTTCCTCATTCTCCATATAGTCCCGAGATGCTCACTCGACATCGATTTGTTTCCAAGTTGAAAGAAAATCACTTCGTGGAAAATGCATCGCTGTTGCATTTTCCACGAACTGTTGACGAGGTTTCTTCTTCAGATAGACATTAGTTATTTTCCTTTTATAACGTTCGGTTAAACATTTAAAACCAGATAACTCTTCTCGGATTGACATTTACATGCACTTTCCTGGGCTAAACACATCAACACTTTTATAGCATCCTCGACTCACAAAAATCTTGGCATCCTTTTTTTTTTTTTTTTTTTTTTGTTCAAGCCGCTACTCTTTATCTGTCCAACTTTAAGTCTGTATAGATCCAAAATCTGCCCAATCTTGGAATATCGCTATCACATTTGGGACAGTGCACCAGAAATTTCTCTTTATGCTGTCCAGAAGAGGACAATTCGACTAACTGCATCCCTTTCTTACCGAATATTTCGGCTCATTATCTCATAAAATGTCAATTTCCTCTGTGTGTGTGTGTGTGTGTTTCTACAGATCTTTCCATGGACACTGTTTAGCAAAACCGGCATCCATCATCTCCTCCACTACTACTAAGCCTGTAATATACAAGACTAACAGCTGCCAACCCATCCAGTTGAATCGCTAATCCATCGAACATGCTGTTCCCATTCTTTCGTTCAACCTCTGTTTTCTAGAACAGCCATCCATATGAGTATTCCATATGAAAACTACACTCTCCAGCGTTTTAAAAAGAATATCAAGATATTACTTTTCTTTTTTGTTACTTCTCACACAAGGCATTATTAATTTACTATAGGTTTTGCAGCCTTCGTGTATGAGAGTGATTTAAAAAATATCCAACAAAGGCTTGTGTGTTTGGCTTCAAGATTATATCATCTTCACCTACACCAAACTTCCACATCTGCAATATAATGTCTGTTATTGAAATAAGAACAATAACAAAAAAAAAAAGTTGTGCTCATCAGTAAAAATTACCTCTTTCGTACACCCTTTGAGCAAAAAAGAGATATTTTAATATCTTAATATCTATTTCTAACTCGAAATAGATATTAAGAGTATTCTTTTTTACTCTAAAGAAAGTGATATTCTCTAGCAAATTCTCCACCCTATAACTTTGAAACATGAGCACTTTTATGCCTGTAGATATTTCCCTATTATGCAGTATATTGTCTCCGTTTTTATTGTTTTTGTTATTTTATATTTTTTTTTCAGGTTTATTGACTAATTACACATAGACACCCATATTTTTGCTTTTCATGCAAGCAAACGAAATCAATAATTCATCGGTTACGAAAATAAATCACGTGCTTTACTGCTCATCATGACTTCGGTTACCATGACAACGATGGAAGTTCAGACTCCGTGTACCTTGCAGGTATCTATCTCGTAGTTAAACGCAGGGCCTTTTATCGTATTCATTACAGACGTAACTAGGTAGGATTAGATTACAGAGAGGACGATATCTAATGAAGCATTCTATAGGGGCACACTGAACAGGCGAATAGCAACGTTGGCAGTAATCAGATATGCGAGCGTTCTATGTGTATGGTAAAGAACTTCTCTGCTGGGTGAATTCTTGTCGGAGTCATGCGCACTTCCTGTTAAAAATAAATAAAATAAAAACAAAAACCAGTCTCCCTTAGATGATGTGGAAAACATGGTCTAAATGAGCTGTGTGAAAGTGCACTTAGTGCTGGAATGAGGAGAAAGCAAACGGCAATGTCAAATTAATATATAATACAGGATATAGCGGTGTACCTAGTGTATTATGTACAGTATGCAATATAGTATCATATACAGGAAAACTTCGCTTAACGCGAATTCGATATGCGCGATAATCAGTTAGCGCGATTGCTTGAAATGATACTATTTCCCGCTTTAAGCGAGTGATTAATCACTTAACGCGATTTTTTTACGTTACGCGAAATTTTTTGTCGCCAATCTGCAGCGAGCGGAAAAGCTGGAAGCCATTAACAAATATTTCTTCCTAAAGAGATATGAAAGTGGCGCTAGTAATACAATGATTGTGCGAGACCTGGGATACAGCGAGTCTACAGTTTGGACTCTATTAAATAAGAGCAAAGTTTACAAAAAACAAGGAAGGCTGCTACTGGTTGCATGCAGGTCACCCAAAATAGACGCCATTTAGTGATCGAGATGGAGCTATCGTTGCAAATTGCAAGACAAGATGAAACCGTAGAGCACGATTCAAACATCTTTACTCATTTTTTTTTGTAAAAATGTCGCTCAATCGAATGTTTAAACATTAAATAAAAATTTAAGCAATTGATTTTTATTAACTTTGATGTTTTACCCTCTAATGTAGCTTATACTGTAACTTTTTTCCAAATTTACATTAACTGATGGATGAATTATAATTATTCCTATTGTTCATTGTTCCCTTAACGCGATTTCGCTTAGCGCGCATTACTTGAAGGATTAATTAATTGCGTTAAGCGAGGTTTTTCCTGTACACGATATACAGTTTTCTCCTCCATTTTATTTACTATTAAATTACATACGATCATTATACATCAATTATTTTCAATTAATCTATCTTCTGAGGTCCGCGCCTACCATGGGGAAGACGAGACAAATCCACAAGTGGACAAATCTCGAAGACGACAGTAGCGCATGTTATCATTTTAAACTTGTATAATTTCGCAATAAATATTTTGTAATTTTTATATCTTAGAAAATATTTAAACTTTTAAGGGGAAATAGAGGGATTTGCTTTCCACAGGTGGCCAAACACCTGGGATTGGGCCTGTAACCATCACCCATAGAGTTACCTATTTTTTTTTTTCCCCCCTTATAACTCGTTGCTACAGATTTTGTCTTCTATTGCTTCCGGAGAGCATTCGGAAGAACGACGGGACATATATGCGCACTTCACTCAGAAAAGACCCGAGTTTGATGCTTGTAATTTGAGAGGAATATTTATGTGGAATTTTTCAATGGAAAGTTGATTAGCGGCTTTTTAAAACGGTGCAACAAAATTTTCTTCTGGAATGGACCAGAAAACACTCAAAATACGATGGAGTGGTTGGTAGATGGCGTAATGGCAATGTTACAGCGGATGGTGTGGTGAAGAGGGTGGTTTGTGTAGAGTGATGATATTTTAAATCTCTAACAGTGAAACATGACCTTATTATTATATATGTTCTAATTATTATTTTTATTTTTATTTTTTAAATTATGGCTTCCAGTAGAATCCAGTTCGGATAAGTGCAACGGCTCTCCTGCAATCTATCTCATACATTTCTTGGAACCAACTTATCAAATGTAATTAAATTTCCTCTCCATCTCTGTTAGATTTAAATAAATTCAACACATTCTGACTACTTAATAATAATAATAATAATAATAATAATAATAATAATAATAATGATGATGATGATGATGATGCCGCTAAATACTAAATTTCAGCAAAATTCCATCTACACCTCCTTCTGCGAAAATGAGTCTGAAAATTAGTTTTATTGCACAATTTAAATAAAAATGAATGTCTTCTGTGAATTTCTGTAAAATGCTTCTAAAATGATGCAAGTAAACCAGTGTCATCATGGCATTGTGATAACTTTCATGACGAGAAATCGGCCTTAGAAAGATATGAGTTTGATACGGTTACTGATCACAGGGATTTCTCTTTTTTTAATGTCACCTGATTCCTGAGATAGTTGATTTTAGACTCAGGAGTTGGATTTTAAGTTTCCTTTAGGAAGGAATTCGCATTTTTTAACCACACAACTCGCAAAATTCTATCAAACGAAACACACACACACACACACACACACACACACACACACACACACACACACACACACACACACACACACACACACACACACACACACACACACACACACGTTACAATAAGCTCACTATTAATACTACTCTTGTCTATCGTATTCTCCACAGCCTAATCCCCCCCCCGATCCAAAAAAAGTTAATTCCCACACTTTTACTCACCACCTCCTTAGGCAATTTACACGGTGGTCCCTTTTCCTTGTTTCCGAAGTGTCAATTCTATAAATACCTTTCTACACTTCAAATGTCTCAATCATATCATCCCTTCATCTTCTATCTACCAAACTACAATTTGCATGTCCTCAAACTATCCTCATAACTAACATTATACTAACATTTTTGTTATCTACATCTGTACCCTTTCCATCCTTGAAAGTCCAGTAACCAGATCTGAACACCGTAATCCAGATGTGGTCTAATGAGGTGGTCAAACTTTGTAATCCTCTGGGTTACCTTCACGACGTTCGCAATGTTCCCTAAACTTCAAATTTTTGTCAATTATCACTCCAAGATTCCTCGCCTCTTCTACTTCCTCCTACAACCCCTACATCAGTATAATCCCACATTTCAAAACTTCATATTTAGTTACATTAAACTGACATCCCAATTCATTTGCTAATCTATCCAGCTTATTTAAATAAAAATAAATAAATAAATAAAAATAATAATTACAATATATGCCTTTCCTTCATCAATTTCCTTCAGTACGGCTACTAGCAACAGATTGAAATAATTCACAGCTATTTCTGATACGAATAAAAAAACGTGGGTTAGAATAATTCTCTGTTTGCACCACTCTGACTTACAGCATACACCCCGATCGATAAAATTAGCTACTTTATTCTGTACTGGATAAATACACAAGTTTTATGTGAATAAAGTGTGTCATTATGACCTGATGGGTAATAATATGCTCTTAGGCCCATTTCTTCTTGTTTGCCAAGCCTCCCACATGCTTTGTAAATGTTTGACTTTGCTGTCATCTTTCGCATTTAAAAAGTCTTTTCCTGTGGTAAAACGGATGAGAGTCGAATTTAATATGAGAAACTCTGGAAGAATTGTTTCTCATCTTGGTTCTAGAATCACATTGACTTTTTCAAAAAGTAATCGCGAGCTATATTTAAAAGCATTTCAAAAATATTTAATATGAGAAGATTACGTTCCCATTTAAGAAGTGGGATATCAGATTTTTTTCTTTTTTTATTGATTGATACTTGTTTCACAACTGAAAAAAAAATACTTCAATATTTTTTGTCTGAATTACCAGTTGATGGTTATTTTTATTAGTTTATCATCTACATTTTGATTTAGGGTACAGATAAGTGGTTGCTTGTTTATTTCATTGCGAAAGCATTTGCCGATGTGGTTAACATACCAATTGTCTATCCAGCAGGTTCTGAGTTCGTAGGCATGGATGTTTGCGAGTCTTTAGGTGGGAGATGAATTTCATTGCTCAGTGTAAGATAACCATCCAGCTTATTGGAGACGTAAAATGGCTCGGAAAAAAATGTTTGGTTTAGTGAGTAGAATGTATTATAGTTTACATGCAACCTTTCACGGATAGGAGTCGCATAGAAAGAAAAAATTGAGAGGTGAATACATATATCTATAAATCGCGGATATTCTCAGACTAGTTTCTTAGCTTTATATATATAAATATATATATTACACCCTCTGTCCAAAAAGAAACCGACCTTTTCGAAAATAGAAGAAACTAGTGGCGCCACCTGTTGTATCTTTTTTGTTGTCGAAAGCGGCGACCTTCATTAATATTGTGTCAACTGTTTATGACATTTGTTTCATTAGAAGCCGAGTTATAGTGCCAAGAGTGACAGCGTTTTGACGAACGGTCGGAAAATGAGTTTCAAACAGAGAGCTGCGATTGACTTCCTTGGAACGAACTCAAAGGATTCAAACTTCCTTGAAACGATTGTTACTGGTGACGAAACGTGGTGTTTTGAGTATGAGTTTGAAACAAAGCGCCAGAGTGCTGAGTGGAGACCACCAGAAGAGGGGCATCCGAAAAAAAGTCGCTTCGAGAAGTCAAAAGTGAAGACAGTTCTGACGGTTTCTACGATTCCAAGGACATTATCCACAAAGAATTCGTTCTGCCTGGCCAAACGGTCAATGGTGAGTTTTATCTCGAAGTTTTGAAGCGACTGATAGCGACAATTCGTCGCGTATGGCATGAATATCGTGATGCAGGCAGCTGGTCACTTTTGCACGATAATGCACCATCTCATCGTTCAAACATTGCGATAAAGTTTTTGAGCAAAATTCAAGTTTGTGTGTTGGATCACTCGCCGTATTCACCTGATTTAGCACCCTGTGACTTCTTTCTCTTCCCCCGACTTCATTTGCCGATGAAAGGGAAGCGATACGACACCATTGAAAACGTTCAAGTGGCAGTAACCACGATTCTCAACAGTATTCCGAAAACCGATATAAAAAACTCATTTAACGAATTAATTGACCGTGCCAAACGCTGTATCGAAGCTGAGGGAGAGTAGATTGGTTGAAATAAATGATTTGAATAATAATAATAATTGGCCTGCGTTTTATTTTCTATCAAAAGTTCGGTTTCTTTTTGGACAGAGGGTGTATATACTGAAGGACAGTTGTTCTTGACGCGTAAAAAACATGTACGAGGTGTGACAATTTAATTCCCGGAACGGCCGCGTAGTGTCGCCCGTGTAGCGATTTGGTTGGAGTCATGTGAGTAATCGTCGTGTTTGTACATCTTTTAACTAATGCGTGCGTAAATCTCAAGCCGATAGAGCCATTTGCTAGTTGGCTATTGCAAAAACAATAGAGATTTGTGTGTAAACTTTGGCGTAGAAATGTGCGACGAAATTTAGAGCAGGGTTAACATTAAAATTTTGTGTGAAAATCAGCAAAACTGTTTCCAAAAATGCACAAGGGGATTATTTCGAAGGCAACAGTAGCTAGTAATGGATAGTTCCGAAACGTAGGTTTTTTTTACGGATGCATTCCAGGAATTAAATTGTCACACCTTATAAAGTAACTGTTATCTAGAGCGATGGACGTCTGTGATATAGAACGACAATCACGCCACATCCTTTTCTAGTAGGATGGGCCAGTGTGTGTGTGTGTGTGTGTGTGCGACAGATGCCTGGGAAACTCCATATGATAGACTGCATCCAGCCGTGAAGTTTGGTGACGAAGTAGTGTGGAATTGTTTGGAAATAGTCAAGTATAACTCAGATATTCGGCACCTCGAAGGGTGAATGCCGACAAATTGTAACAATAACATTAAAGGAAAATGCGAAAATGCAATGATTTGTACATTCTGAAGTTTCATTGAATAGATCCGTGTATATCTAAACGACAGCACACCGTATCGTACTGCTAGTGCTGTTGGGACATGGTTCGAAAAAAAAAAAAAAAATGACAAAACAAACAAAAAAAATCTTGACCATTCTGCACAGAATTTCCTGTCTCCTTTCTTCACAAATATCTATGGGATAAATTGGAATCGGTTGCTGGCCAGACTGATCTAACAACAGTATATGGACCAATTCATCGAAGAAAGAATGGTCCAAATATATCCGATTCCTATATTATAACAAAGTAATTTATGCCTAGAAGCGTGGAAAGTATATGAATCGGTGTAGGGCACCGATTCATATACTTGTTTAACTTTTTCTGAATTATAGAGATCTTTCATTACTTATTTCTACATAGTTTACATACCCCACTGACAGTCACAAACTAATTCACTTTCCACAAACTACAGTGTGGCCATAAAATGACTTTCCCTCTTTGGAGGCATCTATAGCTAAAACCAATAAACGGAATAAGACTAAATTTTATATTGAGACTTTTGAAGCATAGGGAGATGATTTCCGCGAAAAAAAAATAGTACAAAAGTCGCCGATAGGGGAAATTTTGGCGCTGGCGGAGCCGAAAACAAGCCGATAATTACATTAAAGGCAAATAAAATGGAATAATAACATTTCGACGGTGTAAGCCAGCGCTTCCCAAACTGTGGGCCGCGGCCCCCTTGGGGGCCGTAGGATTTGTTCAGGGGGGCCGTGAAATAATGAAAACAAATTTAAAATGTTTTAAGACTAAGTTGATTTTTTTTTATTTCAAAAGAAACGTATTTAACTTTTATTATTTATTATTTCTTTTTTGTTATTTTTTTATATTTTAATGCAAAAATTCACACATTGGTGTTGGTTCACAAACTTTGCTTCCTGCGTATATCGGCGCTTAATGAATATTAGTAAATATTGCTTATTCATATGTTTCATTTCAAAGCAGTGGTTAATTGTATTTACTTCGAATGCGCTCCAGGGAAGCTCCAAATCTTCCTGTCCCTTTCATCACGCGTTCGTAATCAGGGACTGTTGATATTGACTTTATATACATATCAAAACTCGTTTTATATTATCACCGTCATCCGAGCTAGTTTTCTGTTACCAATAAAAGTTTCGCATATACTTCACACATGAAAAAAAGCTTAAACAAGTTCATGTGGGGAGACAGTAACTCACTTGCAGTGGTAAACAACACCCCTCCCTAACAACCACTATACTGCAGAGGCAATAAAAACAAGTACTTTTATTATGCCAGTGAATAAGGTATGAGGAGTCTGTGTAATGTATTTCTCAACAAATAGTGCAATTACAGACAACGGGGATAAAAACACACTAATTAATGAATCACATGTCCCCTCATACAGAAACTATGCTGTATAGACTGAAACAAAACCATATGTTGCATGGGCAAACATAGTATCTAACTAAAAACTATTGTTATTAATTAGATATGTGTGAGTTCTATTTCCCAAGGCAACAATAAAATTCAACCGAACGTGTTAAAATTCGTAAAAGTGTTAAAACTAAGTAATATATATATATATATATATATATATATATATATATATATATATATATATATATATATATATATATATATATATATATATATATATATATATATATATATATATATATATATATATATATATAATGAATGTTATGGCAGTTTCACATATGGAATTCGGTTGAAGAGAGTTAGCATTTCAACTCAATTGTCAGCTATGCTTTTATCTTTCGGTTGCGCGATCTTTTGTTAATACCGCGCATAATATATGCACGTTTTAATAACCTGTCTTTGCTGTCTGTTTCGCGTTAGGCTTAATTACCGTAAAGGGAGAAAAGTCACAAAAGAGAAAAATGTTCCTGGTCCTGGGATTCCCTTATTCAGGTAATATTCACTAATTTCACGTTGTCAGTCTGTGGTGTGCCAGTATCGGTAAGTGGTGATATTATTTGATCTATTCTATGTGAAAAAATTTAACCCTGAGATGGATAAGTGGCTGATAAAAAATTTAAAAAAAAAATCCCACGAAGAAGCAGAAACAGACTCAAAAAAAAAAAAAAAAGGACAGTATTTCATATTTTACCAGAACAGCCCGCATCGTCTTCAGAACCAAACGGTAACAGGCAAAAAATGTAATACATGCATTTGATTTTTGCAATATTCGCTGTGTATGTTTTGTATTGAATATAAATACAATAAATATTATAATAATATATCCCTCTATTACGATTTTTTTTTCGAGGTGGGGGGCCGTGAAATATTTTAATTTTTGTAAAGGGGGCCCTGACATCCAGAAGTTTGAGAAGCACTGGTGTAAGCGACAGCCGCGTCACTCATTCCAGCTGGATATGTGGCGCGTTACGATGATAATGAGAATAATAATAATTAAACTAAAACAACAACTTGTGAGAGACACAGAAATTAATGTTGTGGTTGAACGTACAGGAAATAATGTTTTATTCATGAGAATCAGGGTCCCCTGGACCACATACACGATTTTCAATGTGCTGACCTTTCTTATGTACAACAAACTGCATCCGGTGTGCGACATGCTTTACAGCTGAGCGTAAGGAGTCGGTGGATGTTCATAACAGCCCCTTTTATGTTCTCTTCAAAGACATGCAAAACAACTTAACAAGTAAAGCACGCTGAGGCAAGGTAGGGCGTATATTGAGCACAATTCCTCAGTCATTCGAATAACTGCTTGAACGTTCCTAATTCCTTTTTAAGTGGAATTGGCGGCGCTGCTGTCACGTACGCACAGTAAAATTTGTATAATCCTTTTTACCTGCATTTAAGCATTTACTGCCAAAATTTGACTGCTTTTGGCTCCGACAGCGCCAAAATTTCATCTACCGGCGACTTTTGGAACTAAATTTTTTTTTTGCGAAATTCATCACCCCATGCCTTCAAAAGTCTAAGTATAAAATTTGGTCTCATTCCATTTATTGGTTTTAGCTACAGATGCCTCCAAAGAGGGAAAGTTATTTTCTGGCCACCCTGTACTTCAAAGCCATGGTATTTAAAATCTTTCATATATGTGGGTCTATTTTGTTCATTATGATAAGAAACACTGAGCCGCTACCATTTTTCCATTTACTTCTAGTCAATAGAAGTTTATTAAAAATTTTGAAATTTCTTTCTTGAAGTTCGAATCGAGAGAGAGTAATAAAGAAGACAAGACATTGCTAATGTAGCGTTTTTTCAAACGATCCTTACACGTTTAAACATTTATTTAGAAACAAAAATGAAAAGTAAATGAATGAATGGTTTATGGAAAATAAATGAAGCGTATGTCAGTATATTCAGAAAAGCAAACTCACAAAGATATCAGTGTTCGATTTTCGAAACTTAAAACAATTGTCTTCATGTTTTTAGTTTTGAACAATTTGAATTATTGAACCCAAAATTCTGTTAATGCGTTGCCATTAGCATTGGCAACATGCACGTCTTGTGGGCAAGATCAATTCTATCAACTCTTGAGAACAGGTTACGTCGCTTCTCTCTTAGTGAATACTTGAACCTGTTCACAGGTTATAGACTGTATGGTTGTTGTAGAAAAGCAACAATAAACAAAAAACTTTTGGTATGTTTTAGTTTATTGTCTTTGCCACTGGCCTGTTTCAATGAATCACGTCTTTGCTGGACGAATCCATGAAAAACACCAAGGGTCTTTCACAGACGTTTGCATCTTCAACAGGATTCATCCAAATGAAAATTATTAAAAGCATTTCTCATTTTGATATGCTCATACACTGCTTTGAAAGAAATCAACAGTCACCACAGTGTGAGGAACAAACAACCATTGCGACCACCTTAATAAGATGAAGGCCCTCCTTTCGCTGCGATGACTGCAGCAATCCTACAGGACATACTTTCCACAAGCGTATACGATAAGGATCGATGGGAATATTGAGCCATTCTTACTGTAGGAATGCAACGAGTTCCTGGATTGTTGTGAGACAGACGTTCCTTGACCTCACCCGACGATCCAGTTCATCCCACAGATGTTCAATAGTGTTGAACAGGGCTCTGTGGAAGCCAGTCAAGTGTGATGACGTTCGTGTCCAAAAACCATGCAATTACAACAGAAGCCATACAATCGCACTACCACCTCCGACGTTCGTAGTTGGGGTTACGCATTCTGATAAGGAACGTTCACAGTAGTGGCGACCGGTGAAAATTTAAAGTGGGGGTGCTGCATAGACAAAAAAGAAAAAAAACTATTTTTTCCTAATCAGTAACGAATTTATTAATAAATAAACTTACATATTAAAAAATTGCTTTATTAAAAATATTTCATCCTCACCACGAACAAACACCACTAATAAAAGTTTCGTATCAATATCAATGACAAATGCAAACGAATATCGGCATTAGATCGCAGTGCATTTGTTTCGTAATCTAAAGCGTTAATCGAACAATTCCAATTATTAACTATTCAATCAATGTCAAAACATAAGCTGTAACCTTTAACATGTTGTACTGCATTTATATAATGTTGTAAGCATTGTTATTATTTATAAACACAAACAAAATTTTATTTTTTCCTTGTGGGTGCTGCAGAGTCGCAGTGCTTATGTACTGGCCGCCACTGGTTCACAGGACATTCACCACATCTACACCCGTTCATCTTCTCGGTAGAGGATGTAGCATGATTCGTTGCTCCATAACACAGCTTTCCAAGCTTACTCTACATGCTCTTTGTACCACTGAAGACGACGCTGTTTGTTGATCGTGATTTGGGGCTTGTATATTTCTGTCCCACCATGGAAACCAATGTTGTGCTCCTCGTTTCTGAATGTTTTTGTGTAGATTCGTGTTCCAGTCGATGCCTGGAACTCCCAATTCAGCATGTCGGCCGATGAAAGGCAATTTTTACATATTATCCTTCGTAGTATCCTACGGTCACTTTCGATGTGTGTGGTAGGTCGTCCACTATGGATATCACTTGCAGTTGACTCCGTGCACTTCCATCTTAATATGGTATCACTGATTTTGGATCTGGGATGGCCCAATTTGTCAACAATTTGCTGAAGATAGGTCTGCAACATGGTATCTTATCACAACGCCTCTTTCAAATTTAAATTGCAAAAAGAGAACAAGTCAGTTCTCTATTTGCAGCCATTTCATCCAGATACAGTTGCCCTGACTTATGATTATCGTATTCCTCTAATTTATACCGATAGCAAACACGTGAATCGTTACATGGCACGGTGCAGCTTGATCATGAGAGTGCCCGTTAACTTTTTTTCAGGCAGTGTATATACGAGTGTGGTCTGAAAAGTTATCGGTCTAACAATGAAAGAACGAATTTATAATTTCAAAATTATTTTTATTTTTGCAACATAATATCCCATAAGGCTAATACATTTATTTCAGCGATGCTTCAGCGCCATTATCCCGTCCCTGTAGTGGCTCTCCGTAAGATCTGCAAAATACCCCTCAACAGCTGCGATCACCTCTTGATTCGAAGAAAGACGCTGACCAGCGAGGAAGAATTTTAGTTTTCGGAAGAGATCGAAGTCAGAGGGAACCAAATCTGGGGAACAGGGTGGATGTCCCAACAATCCATAGTGCAGATCTCTTAATTTTTTTATTGCCAAAGCACCTTTGTGGGCAGGTGCATTGTCCTGATGAAAGATGATTTTTTTTCTTCTGCAAACCGGGTCTTTTCTCACGAATTTTTTCGTCTAGTCTGGTTAAAAGATCGGAATAATATTCCCCGGTTATTGTTTTATCCATTTTAAGATAATTAATAAACAAAATGCTTTTAGCATCCCAAAACACCGATGCCATGATCTTTCCAGCTGATGGAACCGACTTTGTCTTCTTTGGCACTGAACAACCGGCTTCTGTCCGATGTTTTGACTGCTGTTTGGATTCTGGCGTGCAATGTTGAATCCAAGTCTCATCCATAGTAATAATCAGTTTTATTCTTGTTAAAATGCTCCAAGCATGTTCAGAGATATTCACGCGAGTGCGTTTTTGCTCTGCTGTGAGCAAGCGCGGCACCCATCTTGCGCAAAGCTTTTTCATTTGCAATTCTTCATGCAAAATATATCCTACACGTTCTTTTGAAATGCCTATAGTCTCAGCAGTTTCACGCACTTTGACTCGCCAGTCATCCAATACCATATTGTGCACTTGATGAAGGATTTCTGGTGTTGTTACATTTTTTGGATGTCCTATATGTGGATCATCTTCAAGGCTGGTACGGCCACGTTTAAACTCGGCAGCCCATTTCTTAATTGTCGAAAACGAAGGAGAAGAGTGCCCATAAACTTTTATGAACTTCGAATGAATTTTTTTTTGGCATTAAACCTTCTTTTACAAAGAATTTTATAACCGCACGATACTCAATTTTATCCATTTCAAGGGATACAGATAGCACTTTTGCTTCATACTGTAGAAAACACTACTCGATAGAATGACTTGCAATTTCACACGGTTGCTTATGACCAGGGATGGGGAACCTTTTTAGTATCAAGGGCGAAAATTGCTAATTTAAAAACTTCCGCGGGCGACTGGCAAATTTTAACTCTTATATATAGTGTATGTAGTGTGCTGATGTACATACGAGTACATCAGCAAAGGGGCGAATTGAAACAGACTCGCGGGCGAAGGGTTTCCCACCCCTGTTTATGACAGATGTGCCAACTTACAAAAAAATCTTGCCTATAGTGTCGCCATCTATGGTCGAGGCCGGGAACTTTTCAGACCACCCTCGTACGTTATACTAGTCAGCCGTCCTTGTTTGCCCCTGAAATGGACATCAATTCCACAACACGCAGGCTGTGGGTTCGAATCCCAGTGCAGGCATGGATGACTGTGGATGTGTTCAGGTGGTTGGGATGGATTTAATGGCTAGGTGTGAAATCACTTATTGGAAATCTGAAGTGATTTAAAAAGTTTCTGCTTATTCGCTAGAGGTAGTCTATGGAGTAACGTTTCGATATTATTTAAGCTTAGTTTACTCACAGTGTGTTTTAATAACCTTACTTGGAAGGTATTAACAATATAATATACTTTAATATAGAGGAGTTCAAAATAAGAAATTTTAATAGCGAGTCATTTAACACTGGGATCGAATACCAGTCCTAATTGAAATGAATTATAAATCAACATTAAAAGAAATAAAAAATTAAACTTCTCTCAGAATATAAAAATAAAACCGATGTTTGCTAAGATGAAAATATTATTTCCCGTTTACCCAGGTTAAGCGCCAATTTTTTTTTTTTTTTTTTTGCGATTTTAAATCAAGAGCACACTCATTTATAAACACCTCAATATTTTTTTTGAAAATCTACGCCTGTTTGTGTGTTGGGTGAACTCCCAGCAGGTGTCAGTTATGTAGTGCGTGTCAGAACAAATTAACTATGAAAAGAGTAATTATTTTCATGTTTACAAAAACTGGTACGGAAATTCTTTTAGCGGTAATTAACTCTTTTTCCTCTCTCTAATCTGTAAAACGTCACTTTTAATTACTTGTTACTAAATTAAGTAAGCTTAGTTAGTTATAATCTACTAATATTTCATTTCTCAATAAATCTTTCAATATTCCGTTGTTTTTGCTATTTAATGCCATTTCGATTTAACCTTAGAAATTCAATGTTTGCAATGACCACCTAATGGAACATTTGTTTCTAAAATGTTCAGTGAAAAATAAAATCTACATGACGTATGGCAGCGTTTAACAGATGCTGCCTTAATGAACTTTATTTCGTTAATTATATCTCATTAAAGTTATTATCCCTAACAAACTAATCAAACAAAATAATCCGCGCAGCCATCTGCTTTTATGTTCAGCTTTGGTCATTTGTTATAAGTCTGCGTAGGCTGACATCTATCGGCGCACTTAGAAACAGCCGTTCGCTTAAACAGCATTTAATGTTCCATCAAAGAATAATTAAAAAAGAGAATTCATTTTGCTTTGCTTAGCGATAGCGAATATTACAACCTTCTTTCATCTTCTTCAAAGCTAATCACTGATGTTAATTACATAACTTTCAAACTTTGTCGCACGTTCAGCTAACAAGAGAAAGGTTAAATAAAATATATTCTAATTACTTTCTTTTTTACTATTTGCTTGTAAGCATAAAACCTAAAATTATAACAATTGATGATTCGATAATATTAATAAAAGAAGTATGAAAGGTGAATTTTCAAATTGAATGTTATTACTTTTAGAGGGCGCTAATATCATGGAAAATAAATAACACTTTATATCTACGTTTTTCACGTTTATGCAGACTTAACTTCGTCTGCTATTTGCGAGTGCTTGTCATTATTGGTCTAATAGAAACATTGAAAGTAAATACAGTTATATAAATATGGAAAAGATGATTTTATAATGCTTCGTTTAAAAGTTGCATTTTGTAAGTTTCGCTGAACTTATTAAAAAGGAATAATAAAAATTGATTTTATGAATGCGTTATTATTATTATTATTATTATTATTATTATTATTATTATTATTTTAATATAGCTGACGTTATCTTGAATGAATAATTAGAAGCGTTACTCGAGTTTAATATTAAGTGTTTAGTATTTATAGGTATTATGTCATTAACAGTGGAGAGGTGCAATATTTTTCATCTGGTTCTCAGAAGTGCCTGTGTGACATCAGCCATTCTCCGAACCTTAAAGACTCCCTAAAAATATACCATCGACATTGGCAGTGAACTGGCAAGGAAAATAGAGCTGATGGCAACTGCGAGTGACAAACCATCTATCCTCTCTTCGTTTGTCTGTGTCCATGTAGGGGTGGATGCTAGCAAAAGTGGCGCCAAGCTATGTAAATAACCCATTGATAAACCACTCGGTTAGAGTCCCTGTGTATATAAACCGACGAGAGAAAGAATACTGATGTAGTAGCCGTTTCGTAGATTATTTGAATTATTGTTTTATTAACTGGACATTATTCTGTAAGTAATAATAAAAACAGGAATGCCTAACACAGATTTCGTGGGCCGTATCTGATCGGAGAGTTCCCCCAGAACCGTGAGAGCCAGTATGAGAGAAGTGTGTGATAGAATAACATATAAAATATAATAAACTACACTTTCAGACTTTTTTTTTTTTTTTTTGTATCCAAATTTCAGCATCTGAATGAAATCAGCGAAGAGCGCTATTAACAGTTATCTCAGTGATTATGGTAGGTGGCAGACGATTTTCGTTGATGGGCGTGAGACTACTTAGCTTATTGGAGGTCTGAAGTAGCTGGAAAAAATATACAATGTTTAATCTTTAAGAGAAATGTTCCCAGGTTATCTGATCTATTTTACCTGCGCACGGAACTAACCATTCTTAACAGGAAGAAAATAAATAAAGTAGACAAACTATGGACCAATGAAATGATTCTTAGAATGTTATATTTTTCTATTCTACGTGATTAGGATAGAATTCATTCCTTTCTATTCTAAGTATACATATGTATATTTTTAACATAATTTTCAACCGATGTGAAAATTATATACCCTGAATTATTCTATTATAAAGTGAAGGTTGTAGGTTAGGGGAAAAATACAGTTTCTTTTGTCCTTTAATACAAAATTTCAATCGAATAAAAATTCTTCCTGTTATATCTAAAATTTAGCTTAATTATCGTGTGATATTATAATTTTTGTTATTGTTTATAAAAGCAAAATATCTTCTCATATTCTGATAAAACTCCGGATGAGGGCACGATGTTGTGGTATATTTTATTGTATCGTTTATTCCTATATTTAGAGTAATGTTTAAATGCACTTCAAAGTATGTCTAAATATAGGCTTAAATCCTCATTTAGAATGCTGTGAACTGACACTAAGTTGGTTGTTGATGTATAATAGAGAGATTAGCTTGTATAATGTTAATTATCTGGTAATGTTCATCACCCCCTACTATCTCTCTCTCTCTCTCTCTCTCTCTCTCTCTCTCTCTACCTTGTGGTGATCTATCACTTTGTTTGCAGAACAAATGATGCACAGGGATGGCTAATTTCGATGGTGATCAAGCACTTCCGGAGAACAGATCGGACAACTCTTTGCTGACATTGTGTAATTGCGGGTAAACATGGCCAACCGCATTCCTCGTTCATGTCTCAATCACCAGAACCATCTCACAAGTGCAAGGACAGTCGGGCGCTTACGCAGCAGTAACCATGGCAACAGATTGTTGTCTTCCGACAAACGGGAGTGCGCGACAAGAAATGTTGGAGGCAAGCCCATTCATGCCAGGGAAGAATGGTTAAATATAACAATAAAGATACAAGTTAGAGGGGTTGCCGTCGGCGAATGCACACTGACAAGCGGTAACATCAAAGGTGTCGCATTTCTTGACTGCTAACGGAAAAGGAAGCCAAGAGGGAAAAAAAAAAAAAAAAGAAGTTACGGATCCTTTTCAAGCGATGGCTGACACATAAGGGTTTTCTTTAGACAATGAGCCTCCCCGTGGGAAACGCTTGAAGTGCGTTGTTAAAAGGAAAACTAGTTAATAACCCCCCCCTACACACATCCCTCCCTTCTTCGGCTCGATTTACATACTAACTTTTTCTCTCATTCAATTAGGGAAGAATGTAAGTCCATCCGGAAGTTCATTTATTCATACATTCAACAAATAGAGCTATTGTTTTAAACAGAAAAGGATGGTGAAAGTCGGGGGTGGTGGTGGAAGAGTTCGTGTTTATTTAGAGAAGAGGATAAATCGATGAAAGGACCAATCTAGCGAAATAAAATTGCAGTTATTTATCTGAGTGCTGTTCAGTAGTGATTTTAGGAGCTCGGCACTCCGTTAGATTTCACCTACCTTTAAAACGGGGTATTTTTTTTTTTCTTTCTTTTTTTAAAGAATAGAAGATGATTCGGGTGTTGTTTTCAAGCACTCGTAAAACCAAATTTTTACATCCTATTTTTTTTTTTTTTTTAGTCCCAAGGGAAATAAACTCCGACGACATATGTCCGGTTTAAAGTTAATGTAAAATGATGGATTAAATAAGGTACTCGTTTTAATGATGTTTACTTTGCGCTGGTCTCGAGCGATTAGAATTTTGACTGCATACTTTTAAAATACTGGAGTTTATATTCTCTGACGGGAATTATATTTAATACAATTAACAACGATTCTCATGTTGTTTTATTTATTAGAGTAAAAAAATCGTTTATATCATTACTTAGTTAATGTGTGCGTCTATTCTGGATGCAACAAATGTTTATAAGTGTGTACATTTATTTTATTATTATTATTTTTTTTTTAAGAATTTTTAGATTTATAATTTCGTTCCAAACCACTTCACCGATCGATAGAAATATTTCAGTGTTTTTTTAGCATTTTTAAATTAAAGTGTTCAAATCGGCTTTTTTTAAAATGAAATGTTCATAAAAATCGACGCTTTTTAATTATTATCATTATTATTTTGTTTAAGTGGGCTCCTTTTTTTTTTTTTTTTAAATTTGACGTCAGTTCTGAATACTCTCATCCATAATTCCTGTTATTTGCAGATTTTATGCATTTTATTTCAATCAATTAATTCCGAAGTTAAACTGCAGCTGAAATTAAACTGCAGTTTATTTAAACCAAATTTGATGCAATCAAAAAATTAAAAACAGATAAATAAAACCCCGTCAATCCTCCAATGCCTTTTATTCCCAGTTGGTGTCTTCAACTTAAGCTATCACCGACAGCATTTAGTCCTATTAAGGAATCAACTTCCACGGGAAGAGTGTCCTGCCTTCTTATGGTTTAAAACTCCTGGCAGGGGCGAATGCTGGTCTTGAAATTCACGCTTGCTCTTGTTATCATTCAGGGAGTGAGAGGCGTGATTGAAGTATGATTAGCCGAACAATGAATTACTGGCCATTTAAAACTATATACTTAGAAATTTATGTACGGTGATCAGTACACAATACAACATTTATTTTACAAATGATATTCTATCTTTTACAATTTAGCTACTTGAATACAAATTCCACCTTACGGTTCTTCTTTATGAACTGGTCAATAACATCGTCATAAAAAGTTGGTTGTAACTTAATTTTCGCAAGCAACACTCACACTTGTAAAGGCTGACTGAAGCTCACTGGCTAGCGCTACGTTGACTGCGTATGGCCTGTGTTTAATCAACAGAGTGAGACGACGTGAAATGGCTATGCGCGCGCATGAAATCACAGTGCTGCTGCGAGGATATGGAAGCTCCTACAACCGAGTAAGCCAAGGTAGCTTTGACTAGACGAACAAGCATCGGCCTTCGATACACAACGCAAAGCTCAATTATTGCCGCGCAAGCTTAAGACGTCTTCTGCCTACAAAAATAAAAGCCTAAATGGAATGCTTATAAATGCATGCATTTGTTAACAAATAAATATTACTTCTTTCTCAATTAATGAGCTTGCGCAGCAGGCATGGAGAATTCGCCCCTGCTAACTAGTGTATATCATGTCTGAAACAGTGAGTTCTGCAGTCATTTTTGAGCTGCTGCTTCATTAGTTTCTGTCACAAAGGTTAGCACACATTAGTATGATTTGACATCCGATGTTAGATAATGACACACCCCTAGGGGTCACATGTATTGATCTATTCCGCATCAAATTTTCGTACTTTTTTTTTTTACTGTTGCATTCATTTATTGTCCAGTCAATTGCCATCTCTCTCCAGGAGGTTGATTATTATGGATTTTTCTCTGAGAAAGATAAGATGGTACGGCTCTAATCTCTTCCATCTCGTAGTTACTATCCTATATATTTGTAGATATATGTGTTCACGGTGCCGGTTTACCTGTTTCGAGGGACGAGAAACCCAAGTTTCCGACAGAAACAACCCTCCACCTTCGTATGTCTCACCATTTGGTTGTCGAATATTTGCTATTAGCAGTAAGCTGGTTGCCTGAGGCAAAACTCCAGCTTTGTGTTCATTCTACATTGTAGATCACAGCAGTTACAAAAAAAAAAAAAAAAAAAAAAATAGCTGTTGGAGGTCCCATGTGTCAACTATCATTATAAGTCCGTAATTGACTTTCAAAGGTCAAATTCAGAATATTTGCACCCTGCTTATATGAAACTCTACTTTCTGGTCTCTCGCCATGACTATTAGACTCAAGTTTTGTCCTTTCACATCTGGATAGTACAGTTGTAGCATCGAAGGATAAAGTA